>NC_044503.1:42843013-42968013 GCF_902362185.1 Chanos chanos
TGAAGAAGACTTCCATGAACAAGTTTTGGTGTCTGAATTCTCAGACCTAGACAGAATCTTGCAGTGTGTCAAAAAGGAATTGGAGGACAGCAGACACGCCTTCAGTTCTTCTGAACAGGATCGCAGTGCAAAAAAAAAAGCTACAAACACTGTAACCCTCTCACTGAATTCATTTTGTAATTCCTTGGCAGAAAATGATCAAAAGGAAGCTGAACTGCTGATACTATCCATAATCACCGTCGTAGGATACCGCAGAGAATATAAGACATTTAATCATGTTCTGGATATGAATGAAATCATATTCTTACAGTCTGAACTGCAGAAAGCATTTAGCATATACTCCTCTCTAAAAGAACAGTGTTCCATTAGGGCTCAGGCCTACCTGTTGCAGACAGCTTTGACTGTTTCCACTGACAAAGACATCACGATTTCACCCAAAGAAAAGGGAGAAAGATTGCAGCTCATACAAACACAACTGAAGAACAATCTTTCAACTCACATTGAATCAGTGATTGAGAAAAGCCATGATGATTGGGAGTCCCTGGAGAGGGCATTACATTCCATCATTACCGGCACCCAGATGAGTGATGGAAGTGCAACAGTCGAGGTGGCTGTCTCTCAGTTGGAAAATATACTAGTGAAGCAAGTGGCACCTTTAACTGAGGTTCAGACAACCGATGAGCAGAATACACCAGTGAATAACAAAAGTGAAAAAACTAGAAGCTTTATGGATTTGCTTCTGAAGTTGGGCCTCCAAGACTCCTACCCCAAAAAGATGATAAAATCTAATGTTCTTCTCATAGACAAATTATCTCTGAGTGTAAAAGAGCCCAAAACAGAGAAAGACTTGAGCTCCCTTTATCTCTACAAACTCATGACATTGGACTACAGAGCCAGGTATCTGTTTGTAAAACCTGAGGCAACTAACATGGATTTTGGGGAGGATGGTGCAAATGCTGAAGATGATGATGATGATGACTTCTTTGATTTTGTTGATAAATCAGACACGGTGGTGAGAGTCAAACTGGCACAAATTCACCCAATGGATGTGCACATGGCCATTTTCCACTGCTCCAATGATTTCCTGCGACAGTACATTTTTACGAAACTCTCTGCTTGTCAGTTTAGCCTACCCTTCTTGGTACCTAACCCCTGTACAGATGAAGTGGAATTCCCTCTCTGGGCACTCCGACACATCAGAAAATCATGGCAAACCAAAATACAAACTGCATCTAGCGGCTGTGGGAAGTACTACAACAGACAAATGTTCAACACACCAGTGCCAATTGTTTCCTTCATTAGATTGGGAGTTTCTGATTCCAACTCCAAGTCCCAGATATTGGACGGTGTCATTAGCGAACAGAAGCACAGTGTGTTCTTCCACCGTCATTGCAAAGGCAGCACTCCAGACAGCCTGCTCATGAATGGAGTTGTGGAGATTGCATGGTACTGTCCTGGAGGAAAGGAAGACGACGTATTTGATGACTGTGTGGCCTTTCTGAACCTTCATGGTGATGCAGCAGAACACCCAAAACAACTCGAGTTTCTTCAAGCAGTAAGTACAGTCAATGTGCTTCTACTTTCAGAGCACCCTCTGAGTGAAACCGCTAAAGAGGTCTCCCATAAACTGTCCAAGTCCTCTGTCCCCTTGATCTGCTTGTTCTCAGGTAAGGATAATATTCAGCCATCAAAAAAACCCACAAAGGTGAGGCTAGCTGCAAAGAACAGGAATCAGGCTAAATTTACAGAGGAACTGATTTCAAGCATCAAACAGTGCATCAGTAAATATAAACAGACTGCAACAATTGAAAGGTGCTGTGAAGAGGCAAGGAAACTGCAGTTCATAGTCGACGAGGATAAGCCATCATGCAAGGATGGGTACGAAAAGGCCCAGACATTAATGTGCCTTCTGAAAGATGTGAAGGATGTATCCACCCTGAAGGAGAGGATTTTACCACTGCAAGGTAAACTGTGGCATGACTGGTGCAACAAGAACAAAGAGCAGTATCGACTGCAAGTCAGAGAAAAGGAAAGTATCGAACAGCAGCAGAGTAAAATCTCAGCTCAGATGACCAAGATCCGTAAGGAACAACTTCGTGAAGCCACTCCTCTCAATGACTTCATGAGATCATTCTTGGAATGCTTGACAACGCCTGCTCAGTTTGAAGGCACACGTCTGTACATGCTGCAGTGGCTTAGGATCCTCCTAGATGATCTCACCACTGATGAGCTTGCATTGCTTGAAGAGGACTATAACTCAACTTGGAGAAAAATGAAAAATGTATCCAAAGATAAAGAAAAAGCATCTCTTGTACAATCTCTGCAAACCAAGCTGGACAGAATAACAGACAAAATGGCCGCTACTACAGTTGGACTTCAGCATATTATGAGAGAGGTCAGTCAACTCTATGAGGCCATTCAGATGTGCACACAAGCCAAGAAAAATACTAAACAATATGCCACACTGCCAAAAATAGGGGTGACAATGCTGCTCTCTGGGTATCCACTAGAAATAATGGATGGGGATGCTGCCCATGTGCCTTTAACATGGATTAACGCTGTCCTGGATGAGCTCATCAAAACCCTTGGAGACAAAAAGGTGTTTGTTCTGTCCATTTTGGGGCTTCAAAGCTCTGGGAAATCCACACTGCTGAACACCATGTTCGGTCTTCAGTTTGCTGTGAGCGCTGGAAGATGTACACGCGGAGCCTTTATGCAGCTAGTAGAAGTGGACTCCAGCATTAGAAATGACCTCGGATATGACTTTGTCCTCATTGTGGACACAGAGGGACTCAGATCTCCAGAACTCAGTACAAAGATATCACTGAACCATGACAACGAGCTTGCCACTTTCATCATCGGACTTGGCGACGCAACAGTCATCAATATCATGGGGGAGAACCCTTCTGAGATGCACGACATTCTTCAGATTTGCGTGCAGGCCTTCTTGAGAATGAAACAGGTTAAAATCACACCTAGTTGCATTTTTGTGCACCAGAATGTTGCAGAATCATCAGCTGGAGATAAAAACATTGAGGGGAGGAGACGTCTCCTGGAGAGACTGGATGAAATGGCTCAACTGGCAGCAAAAGAGGAGAATGTTGATGGTGTCACTTGCTTCAGTGATGTCATACACTTTGACATTGAAACACAAGTTTTTTACTTCAAAAATCTTCTACAGGGAGACCCTCCCATGGCCCCACCTAATCCCTCATATAGCCAGAATGTTCAAGAACTGAAGATCAAGCTCCTAACAGCTGCATCATGGCAGGAGAAATGTAAATTTTCCTCACTGTCAGAATTCAAATATAGAGTTTCTGACCTTTGGACTGCACTACTGCAAGAGAACTTTGTGTTCAGCTTCAAAAACACAGTTGAAATGATGGTGTACAGCTCTTTGGAAAGTAAGTATGGAGATTGGTCATGGCACCTGAGGAAATTTTCCCTGAGCCTTCAGACAAAACTGGAGAATCAGATCGCTAGCAACTTAATTCAGAATGTGACTTTTGCAGATCTGATGAAAAAGTATGACAAAGTCTATGAACCTCTCAAGACTGAGATAGAGAAGTATTTCAAAGAAGACAAAAACAAAGAGACCCTCATAAAGTGGAAGACAAATATTGACAAGCGTTTTGAAAGCCTGAAGAGTGAGCTCATTGATGGGACTCTGAAAAAATGTAAGGAATTACTCACCTCCAAGCAAAACAGGTCAGAGCTGGACAAGAGGAAAACCCAATACACAAATGAGCTGACTCAGCAGAGCAAACGCCTAGCATCTAAACTTAAAACACAGCAACTGACAGATAAGCAGGTGACGAAGAAGTTTGATGATCTCTGGAGTAACTGGACAGCTGAGGTGTTGAAATCACAACCCCCTGAGGAGCCACTGAATGTGAAAGCTGTAGTGGAATCAGTCCTCCTAAGCCAGTTCCGTAAACAACCAGGCATCCAAGATAAAATTAAAAAAGGATTGTTTAAGTTTGATCCAAAAAAACACATTCAGCAAAATGTCTTTCAAAGGACATATGATTGGGTACGTGGCAGAGGACATGATGTAGAGGTTCTCAAAAATGATGTTATTCATGCAGTCAACAAATACATCACTGCCAAAGAAAATGACAAGAAGGATTTTGATCAGAACTTCATTTATGAAATTTTATCAAATATTGAAAAGGACATTCTTGCATTTGAGGACAAACCAGATGCTCATAAATTCACCCAAGAATTCAGGGTGGACTTGTCTGTCTATCTTTGTCTCAAAAATGTTTCAAGATTTCAGAAGATGCATGAGGAATTCAAGACTGCAAATGATCCACTAACATATCTGCAAAGTCAAAGAGACAAATATTTCCAATCTTTCAAAAACTACTGCAAAGGAGCCAGCTCTGTGAAAATATTTGTTGATTTTCTGTGTGACCACATCACACCAGAGGTTCTGAAGGCAGCAAATGAGAAACTCAGTCAGCAGATAGCAGATGAGTTGAAGCTCAACAACCAAGCTCTCAGTGGCAACCGATCAAATCTTGAAAATCATATACTAAAACATCTGGCAACTCAGGAGGACTTCAGCATGTATGAGGAGTATATTGATTACCCAAAGAGATACTTTGAAAGATTTATCCAGGAAAAGGTGGATGAATTTTGTTGTGATACCAAAAAGCTGGGCACAATCCATCAGGAGAGCCTGGAGACCATGAAAAATCAGTTATTAACAGCAAGCACAGATGTAACTACAGAAGTGGATGAAAAGGCAGGCAATGCAAGCATGTGGCTTGACTTGTTCTGTAGAAATGTGGGGCATCTCATTACAATAATGAGAAATGAATTGCATTGCATTGAAAATGAAGACATCAAAGACTGGCAGTTCTTTAAAGAGATGATGGCCAAATCCCTGGAAGAGATGATTAAGGACGAAAAGATGGATGTGGAGGCACTGAGAGAGAAACCTACCAAAATTCTTTTTCAGCAGGTCGAGGGCTGTTGGGCCCAGTGTCCTTTCTGCAAAGCCATCTGCACAAACACCATCCCCAACCATGATAAAAGACACAGCGTTAGGTTTCATCGCTGTGAGGCTCTGGCTGGCTACCATTATCATAACACAGACCATTTTTCTGTAGATTTTTGTACCACATCAGTTAACAGTGATGCAAAATTCTTTGCTCGTAAGAAGGATAAATGGATCCCCTTCAAGACATATAGGGATGCTGGAGACCCATACGATACATGGAGCATTACTGCAGATGGCAGTGAGCAGCGCTACTGGAAATGGTTCATCTGTAAGTTTCAGTCAGAATGGGAGCAAAAGTATGGATATAAATTCAAAGACCGTGGAAATATCCCAGATGAATGGAACAGTTTCACAAGAGAATCTGCTTTGGAAGAGTTGCATTAACAGTTTCATCGAGTATGGATGAGAACACATGCAATTTGTTCATCCACCATCGTAAATTAGGTAACTGTGTCAAACTTCGGTCATTTCAAAGTGAGGATTCTTCAGTGCTTGAACTCTAATAATATATGATTACGTATACTATGAATAATGCTACGAGAGCGATATGCTACTATTGTCAGTAAAACTTCCAAATGCATTTCAACTGACTGAAAATTGTTTCTTCAGAGTTGTTGTTGATCAGTTCTTGTGTGTAAAATATCCTGTACTAATGCATATTCTTGAAATCAAATAATTAAGCTTGTTTCTGAACTCCATCCATTAATTTCAAGTTTTACTTATTCACCGATTTGTTTTAAAACCTTACTGATTTAGAGTCACATGAAATTGTCACCATAGTGACTATCTGTATCCGCCCCTTATCTGAATGAAAGATTATTCTTTTTTTCAGATTTGACTTAAAGTCGTTAAACTACATAATGCTCTTGTTTTTGGCTGGTTTTTCAACATTTTCCTCTTTAAGGTGTAGGGACAGAAATTGTGCCACAGTCAGCGATACCCATTTTCATACTGTATCATGTACATAACCTTACTCTGTGTAGGCCAGCAGTTAACAAGAACCTTTTGTCTGTTAAGTTTATGATTCTCTCTCGCTTATCTACTGAGGGGCTTAGCGACAGGCCCTAGGAACAGGCCCAAGCTTCCCAGGCTATGAACATTCCATAAGGTGTCTGACTGCACAGGGCATTGCCGTGGATGCTGAGGGCCCTCTCAGTCTCCACCCAAAGTGATGTTCTTGTTCGCAATGTGTAAGTGTAGAGAAAACAACCTTTGTAACCCTAGAAGAAGAAATCCCTGTTGTTCTCTGTTTTGCAAATCACCAATCACATGCAAGCGATGCCTGTTTACAATCTCTGTATAAATGTCTGTGCTTGAAATGTGAGAGCTGAGTTTGTCCTCTTTTCTGTTATTTTGTTTTCTTTTGTACATACTTTGGTTTACTGAAGTATGACTCCTTTACAGCCTTTCGAATATTTAATACCTTTTTGGGTATTTGTCAAAGAAATATCCCTCCAACCTTGTGGTTGTTTTTACATGACAAAGGAAAAGGAATCTAGATTGATGTGCAACTTTCTTTTGAAGATAGTGAATGCATAAGATTGGGTGTCCCACATATTAATTTCAGATCTCTGTACCTTATTTGTGTTTCCTAAAGATCCATCGAACCAGAATAAGCTCAGTGGTTCTCTCTCTTAAATGATATGTATTCACTGATTTGACAGCCCTTTCTGACCCCCCCCCCCCCTAATTTACATTGTCAACCAAACTGCTAAGGAAAATCCACATGATAAAGTGGCTGAACCACCAGAACCCTTCGCTTGTCAAACCTTGCTGTGTTCCCATTGTTTTGTTCACTATCTGTGCATTGATACCAAACTATGCTTCACAAAAAAATAGATGTATAAGTTTAATTTTATGTTGTATTTTAACACAATGTCATGGTACAGAAATTGGAACGTAAAGAGTGAAGTAAGGTCTGAATATGGCAAGACAAGTAGGCAGCAGAATGTCTGGCTAAGCTTTTTTCCACTGTATGTAGTGAATGTTGTATCTTATTACAAAAATTCAACATCCATGTACCATAAAAGGAATTCATCCTATGTGATAATTATCTGTGCGCCTCCCTGTAACAAATAACACATTATGGCTGGGTGTTTCTTTCAGCTATACAAAAAGGGATGTGTTGTTTAAAAGTTTTAAATTGTTTAAGAGTTTTAGTTGGCATTCTTACTATAGTTACCTACCTTTCCAAAAATTCAGTCTTCAGTCTCTGGACAAGCACTCAGTTGTTTTGTAAAAGCATTTGAAGGTTACATTACAGCATTAGTCTTTCCCCAGTTAGTAGTAAGAATACAGTTACAAAAACATCAGAGCAAAGAAAAATGAAATTCCTGGGAAGATGTAATGGTAGTCTACCTCCATCCCCATTAAGCACATCAGGGTGTAACGAACACTCTCTATTTCTCAGAATAGAAAGGGCTACAAACGCATAAAAGGTCTGGGCGGACTATTTGACTATACTACAGCTGCTGGCGATGATGAAAAAACTTGTCCCATCCCACCAACACCTCCAGCTGATTGGCAGGCCAATAGATGGGACCTTAGTCCTTTCCCCGTGTTTTTTTTTCCTAATGCTTTGGTCTGATAGTCCCATCCTCCAAGTGTCTGTTTATTATTAAGACAATTTTATAAACAGATATTCCAATGAGGACCCCAAGGAAGAAAGGTAAAAAAAATAGACATATTAAAACATATATATATTTATATATTTTTTAATGGGTGACCATTACAAGGGATACCCTAAGCCCACTTCCCTTCTGTGGTTGACTGTGGCTGAGGGTTACCTGATCACATGATGTGATCTCCCATTCCTGATCAGCTATCATAATACACTGCCCTTGGTCAGTGTCTCAAGCGTGTTTTGCCGAATGATGCAGGTATACACTGGTTCATACTGGAGTTAGAAATGTATCTACAGAGACAGCAAATGCAACTAAGGTAATAATTAAATGGATGAAACTTCAATCAGGACACTGAAAAAAGAGGTGAATTCAAACAGATGGGCAGCACACAAATACTGGTACATGAAAGTTAACTACATAACACACACACCTTTCCATGGGCTCCATATGATACAAGTATCATAAAAATATAATCGCATACATTGGCTGAGCACACACACATGCTAACTAGACTCTAATGCATCACAGACACTAGTAAGAATCAATCACATCATAAACAGAACAATAATGATATGTGTATATACTGTATATACTGACACTGTTTGAGACACAGAGGCATGACCACACATAAAATGGATGCCATGTAAACAGTTATGGCTGTTTAAAACTTAAAAAAACGTTCCTGCATAACTCCTCCTTTCCTTCTCCTTGCCCTGGTCACAGTGATGGCTGGAGCTGCTATCACAGGGACAGGGGGACAGGCCACTGCAGTGTGGCACTCAGGCATGAAGCTGGTGTTTTGAAGCAGCTCCAGCCAGCCAGCCACCTGACCTTGGCTAGTGTCCACATAGATTGGGAAAGTCAAAAGTGGAACTCCACTGTGAGGCCGATGTTAGCCCAGTGTCAGCTGGGGAAGTGACAGAATCACAGAATACTGTTTAACGAATCAGCACAGGTCACACTGTCGGGTTACACTGATGAGCCGTTGTCAGGCAGAGTTTCCAGATTTGCAACTCTGATAATATGACCGCTGTGACCAAGGCCAAAATGAAGATGGGTAGCTTCCATGTGGTTAGCAACATCTAGTCCCTTAATCCCTGATGTTCAGGATATTGAGCTTGAGTATCCAGACTACTCATCGCTGACTGACTGACACTTCAGCCTTGGTTTTATTTCGGTGGATCTGATTTTTACTGATCTTTTTCATTTCTTTTTGGTTATCATGTAATATTGCAATTATTATTGCTGCTCTATTTCATTGTTTGCTGAGCATATGATTTCATTGAATCAGTTCACATTGTTATAATATATTGCCTCATGATCGTATCTATAATTTGTTTTAAACAACATTTTTAACTAAAGGAAACAGAACAAGACCCAACATAACCAAGCACACAACACCCAAGCAGAACTCCAGACCCACAGTGCATGCTAATTAAAATCTCTTTCAAGTTTAACAAGGAAGGGACAAGGGAAGCAACAGTGTATTAGAGCTGCTCCACCTAGTGGCTATTTGTGATATTTTTCTCTGCTATTTCACTGGTCACTTCATATGACTTCAGTCAGGAGGATTTTTTTTTTTCCAGAAATATTCAAATACACAGCATTATGGAAACTGTATGCAGTAACATTATAACAAAATACAAATAGCTTAGCAGAGGAAGATAAATGCCTTGAGATAATAATGTTGAGAATGTAAAAATAAAACAAAGATTACAATACATTACAACAGTACTAAAGTAAAAATAAATAAAAGGATGATAATAATAATAATAACAATAATAATAACAATAAATAAACAAACAAACAGTCAAAAATACAAAATAAAGCAAATGAATTTAATTCAAATTTAAATTAATAAATCAAAACTGGCCACTATATTCTGTAGATCTATGGCATTCTTACATTCTGAGACCTGAAACCCAAAATAAGGCTCACTTTTGAATTTGGTGGGGTTTTCGTAAACCTGGCTTTACGAATAAAGAATTTTCCTACAGTGATCAAACAGCTTATCAAATAGGTTATATGCCTGTCCTCCATGACCAAAACTCTGCCTAGAGCTGTTTTTTTCACATACAGCAAGTTATAAGTTTGCCTGCTAATGCAGTACACGTCAGGGTTAGCTTTGTAGCTTTCCTCATTTGACTCCTACTGACAGCACAGACAATTAGTTCTGTCAGAGTTAAGAGGAGACTTGACAATAATTTTAATTTGGCTTGGATGTGAAATGTAGTTTTTCATGGCATGAAACTTCTAAAGTTACCCAATCTATGGTAGGCTGCTAACTAACTAGCATGAAGAGATACAACAGTCATCTCTGGACAGAAGCTGAGACTATATTTACGATTGGCCTGAGTTTTAAAAGAATTAAACATGTTAAAATACCTAGACAGCAGGAAGACCAGTGATGAAATGGTGAAAAGTTCAGAGAGGTCTTCGGTAAACTTTCTGATTCTGATGTTTCATCAGGACTCCGGAGCAAATCTGAGACGAATCCTATGGAAAACCCCAAATTACCATCAGTTACTGTTTTGGTTTTTTGAGTGTGTAGACCCAGATATCGTCTTTAGTATCACAGACCTCGCAGACCCAGATATCGTCTTTAGTATCGCAGACCTCGCAGACCCATATATCGTCTTTAGTATCACAGACCTCGCAGACCCAGATATCGTCTTTAGTATCGCAGACCTCACAGACCCAGATATCATCTTTAGTATCACAGACCTCGCAGACCCAGATATCATCTTTAGTATCACAGACCTCACAGAACACACAAGCAAAATACAACAAAGACCTGCGAGTTTTTCAAAATATACCTGTGGGCTAATTATGCAACCGATACCTATCGTTCCTCGACTGAAGATGTTTCACTATGTGAATGGGATTTTACTACTTCATGTAAACTGGACTATTCCTTTATCTGATAATAATCTGACGGGTGCTTTAATCAGATTGCTTTGCACATGTAACCCCACTGATTCAGAGGTACCTGTCCAGCCTGCAGCCATGACAGAAATGGACAAGTGATGATGATAACCTCACAACCAGGAGCATCGTCATGATCACGGACCATCAGCTCCCTGGAGCACTCTGGCCTGCTCGTCACTCAGAGACATATCCTGGAGCAGATAACCATGATCGTTCAACAGAGATTCTGGTCAGAGACAAGCCCTACCATTGACCTGTACTTCACTTGATCGAGCCACCTGCCCCCCCCAGCAATGACAACCACAGGCCTTCCCCCACACAGACCACACTGCCAACAGGAAGTATGTAGAGGACTAAGAAATTGACTCTATTCATAGTTTCATTTAATAACAGATACCCCCCTAATTTTTTGTGATAATCGGAGCTATTCTAATTGTGATATCATCCAGACAGTAGGTGGCGTTCCGCACTCCTGTGGGTCAGCTAGGGAGACATAGCTTCAAGCTCTAAGCCCGCGCAGTTCAAAAATAAAATGGCGCTGGCTACAGTTAGACACTAAAGAATGTCATGTCTCTTCATTGATTCACAGTGTTATCCAGTCTGTGCATCACTTGCTGCCGGTCCAGATATCCCCTAGGTCTGGGGCCGGTAACAAGTACACTCCCACAGAGAACGCAGGGGTGGAAACAAACGCAGAGGGAGCAGAATGAGACTACATTTTAGAGGGCGAAAAAACACATTAACGATAGCTAGTGTTTGAAGTGTGACCACTGAAAATAAAATTAGTCTCATCAAATGTGCTGTCATAGCTAATAATTCAATCACTGATTGCATTTGTCACATTGATACTGGAAGGTTACAGTTATTTTTACTAGATATGATTCTCTTCGTAACAATTGCCCCTAAACTGCATGGAAAACACAAGCATATTCCCAATTATGTAAAAGCAAAACACGCTGGAATGTCACGTTACTACAAATGTGTGTTTATCACCAGATTATTTTTGCATAAATAAAACATATCCGTAATGTAATAGCCTAATGTAACGTAAACATTATTCTTCTTACCGTTAAAAGAAAAGTGAGGACATTAGCAGGTACTGTGTCATGTCCACATCCATCCAGAGTGTTTGTCTCAGTCAGTAGACTCCTCTACACACTCAGTTCACAGCCCACTGCAGATTTACAGCTGCAGTGTAATCTAGCAGGACAGCCCCTTCCTGAGTTCACCCTGCCATTGTCTGACTGGTAAACTGCTCTTCACATAACATTGTTACTGTGCAAAGTCGTTAGAAATGACGATATGGGAACATGCTTTTTTAACGCAAGAACACTGACATCAGAGTGTTGATAAACTGTTATGTAAGTCTGAAACCTGTCTGAAATTTGTTCAAATCAGCTATAATGTAGATTATCAAGTAAACACAGTTAATGTTGTTAGTGGAGGATGTAATTTTCAGTTTAAATTTTTCTATGTTATGGAATACAGAATCACCTAAGTACTTGTTGTGCGTTCTTTATTGTTTTATGTGGTATTTATTTGTTAATTGTTTTATGTGGCACTGTGGTCCTTGTGTAACGCAATCTCGTTCCCCTGTATGTATGAGTCATGCACGTGTGGAAATGACAATAAAAGCAGTCTAAGTCTAAGTCAGCTGAATATTCATGCTGATTGGACAGCTGTATATTCATGCTGAATGGACAGTTGTATATTCATGCTGATTGGACAATAAGTCTAAGTCTAAGTCTCCCTCTCCAGTAATCTCTGATAACGGGACAATCCCAGAAAATACGGTAATGCTTTGCGTTTTGGTTTTCACAGTTTCTCCATCATACAGGGTGGTTCTTATCATAGTGAGATTTCTGAGAGTGTAAAAATAAAATACCTTATCAGGTTTTTCCATCCAAACTCCCTCCATCTCTGTGAACTAGTACACTTCCACTGATATCTCCATTTTGTTGTCCATCCTTCCTCAGATATAATTATCCCTCCTCCCCTCAGCCAGTTTGATTTAACGTGTGAAGCCAAATGTGTTTTAGGATTTGACTGACCCTTATACATGCATGAAATGATTCTACTGCCAGTATCTGAATTATATGCTTTTCTAAACAGGATCAGACATGCACTTGTCTCTGTTACCTTTCTCACCCTCACACTGACAGAACGTTGTACCTGCAGACACCGATAGAAGTCCTGTGTTTCTAATAAGTGTTTTTCTTCAAGCATTTCAAAACTGAGCCCTGTTCCTTCTTTCATTGTATTGCATAGAGCTGTTATTCCTTTAGCTGTGGTTTATGTCTGAGTATAGAAATCCATGATCACAGACAGCTCACTGATCACAGACAGCATAATGATCACAGACAGCTTACTGACCACACACAGCTTAATGATCACAGACAGCTTACTGACCACAGACACCTCACTGATCACAGACAGCTTACTGACCACAGAGAAACATCAGAGACTCACTCATCCTGCATAGTAACTCACAGTGTCTAGTCGGTTAACATAAAATAAAACGCATACTGAAAGACGATCACCAGAACAGAGTGTAAAACAGGAAATTTAGATGAAAAAAGAGAGAGAATTTAGAGCTGTTTCAGTCCAGATACAAGACAGTGTCAGATCATTTTCCTGTCCTAGAACAGACTGAACTCAGAATGTACAGTGTGGTGTGTAATGTTGTCTGATAAAGATTTAGAACAGGAGTTAGCAAACGCAGGCTGGTAAACTGTTCAGTCTTTTGATGGCAGTAAATCTGTACATGACCATAGGTTCCTCCTTGTTAAATTCTAAAAATGATTTCACTGGACTGACTACATGCATATAATTAAGATCATTAAAAATAAATCCATTTAAATTCAGTAATAAATATCAAATCTAAGTCTTTAAGGACTGTGAGGAGATGTTCTCAGAGCTCAAACACCACATCAGTACAAAGTGCCTAGTTTATCAGCGTTTCACACACCACATTAACAGGACTGACTGCTGCACGTCAGACAGATCAGCTGGGTAACTCCAGCTTCGTAGTGTCCCTTTGCACACTGGGTAATGTAGTCTGTTTTTATCAGTAACGTTCTGTGTGTGTAGTGAAACAGTTTCTCAGTATCTACTTACACTTATGTAATTTTAAACATTGTTTAACAGGAAATTCGCTGTTGTCAGACTTCCTGTTTTCACTGACATGTTAAATGAATATACTTTTAAAAGTGTTTTAGGTGTGTTATTGATGAGAAACCACTACTAACTGCATCTCACCCTGCATTTCTCTCTTCCACCTGCAGGGGTCAGTGGGTGAAAATTCTCAGCCTGGGCCAGATGGGACTGAGTCCCAACACCACACTGGTACCTGTTCTGAGACAAAACAACAGGAGTGTAATATACAGTCAGATGCAGTATAAGTTTATTGTATAGTTCAAAAGGCATACAACAAACTAAGTCAGGTCCCGGGAAGTGACTGACGCCTTCTCACAAAGCACTGGTTTTTATACACGTTTTCTCAAAAAAAAGAGACACATTACCTCATCTCTTTGTATGTGGGGCGCCTCTGCCAGCCCATCCTCACAGATTCCCTCTCATCTCTGATTTACATCACATCATTATTGCTTATTTTACTGTACACCTATACATTGACACCAATATTTACTGCCCTGCTCATTAGTGGAAGGAGACGTACCATGAAACCTTGAACATTTCACCCTCTACATGCGTTGTTACTGACTAAAATACTCTGGCAGAGGCGCCTTCCTTATCTCACATGCAGCCCCTAAAGGGCCTCACAGGCCTCTTCTTTTTGAACATTTCTTACAATACAAAAGATTGTATAGTTATAACTGTTAACATAAATGATTACATTGATTCACCCCTATAATAATGAATACATTATTGTTACATTGTTTATCATGATTGTTACGATGAGTATCTTATGGGAGCGTATTATTTCTCCAACAGGTCACTACACAAAGCAGGGACGTGAGGTCCCATCGACATGACCAACGTTTTAGTGAACTGTCTGACTGCCAGCCCTGTCTCTCTTCAGTCTCCTCTGTTCAGTGTGAGAGTGTAGTTTAGAAGAGTGTGGTACATATGGGTCTGTAACCCTGAATGGAACTAAAGAAAACGCTCATCTCAGTGTCATCAGCTCTGTCTGACAGGGAAGGAGGGAACCTGCAGTGACTCTGTGACACCTGTGTGGTTTGTAGCCGTTTCAGAGAAATCTGGAAACTTTGTCTTAAAGTTGGTTTTGTGGTTTTCCTGTCCCCCACCCCTGCTCTCTCTCTCTCTCTTTCTCCCTCTCTCTCTCTCATACACACTCTCTCTCTCTCTTTCTCCCTCTCTCTCTCTCATACACACTCTCTCTCTCTCTCTACCTCTCTCTCTCTCTCATACACACACACACTCTCTCTCTCTCTACCTCTCTCTCTCTCTCTCTCTCTCATACACACACTCACCGCTCTCTCTCTCTCTCTCTCTCTCTCTCTCTCTCTCTCATACACACACTCTCTCTGTCTTTCTCTCTCTCTCTCTCTCTCTCTGTCTCTCTTTCTTTCTCTCTTTCTCTCTCTCTCTCTCTCTCTCGCATAGACACAACCAACAGACGACATTTTCTTTAGCTGTTTTATTTCCTCTATTCACTCAGTTGTGTCCATAGAGCTACAACTCCAACACAGCACAAACACACAACATGAACCTGGGCACAGGACACATGGGGGTCTAAAACAAGCCATAACCAGTTTAAAAATCAGTTATAACCAGTCTCAAAGAATCAATCAGTTTCCATCTAAACAAACCACTCATAGTCATGAGAAATAAGAAATGAACATGTCTTCAGCGTTTGAGATTGCATAGAGGCATTTGATTGGTCAGTATCGTAAGTGACTCTAAGTCACAGCTTGTGCACTGAGCAAAAAAGCAGAACAGACTCATTACCCTAAACCGTCACATAATAGTCCCGTATCAAACACAGATACCAGTGATGTCTGTGATCTTCTCTCCTGTCAACACCTCCTCAGCCCTGGTCCACTCCAGGCTTTCTAACCCTCTTGTGAGTCAGATCCTCTGTCTGAGTTGCAGGAGGAGAAACCTGTTTTACAGACACAAACACATCTCAGCTCAGATTCATTAGTGGAGAGAAACAGATCTGACAGCGTATGATTCAGACTTTATGGTTCTGACCCCACACCCTGGTCCAGTGTCCTCTCTGTCCTGACCAGTCACATCTCTGACCTGACCCCCACACCCTGGTCCAGTGTCCTCTCTGTCCTGACCAGTCACATCTCTGACCTGACCCCCACACCCTGGTCCAGTGTCCTCTCTGTCCTGACCAGTCACATCACTGACCTGACCCCACACACCCTGGTCCAGTGTCCTCTCTGTCCTGACCAGTCACATCACTGACCTGACCCCCACACACCCTGGTCCAGTGTCCTCTCTGTCCTGACCAGTCACATCACTGACCTGACCCCCACACCCTGGTCCAGTGTCCTCTCTGTCCTGACCAGTCACATCACTGACCTGACCCCCACACACCCTGGTCCAGTGTCCTCTCTGTCCTGACCAGTTACATCACTGAACTGACCCCACACCCTGGTCCAGTGTCCTCTCTGTCCTGACCAGTTACATCACTGACCTGACCCCACACACCCTGGTCCAGTGTCCTCTCTGTCCTGACCAGTTACATCACTGAACTGACCCCACACCCTGGTCCAGTGCCCTCTCTGTCCTGACCAGTCACATCACTGACCTGACCCCCACACCCTGGTCCAGTGTCCTCTCTGTCCTGACCAGTCACATCACTGACCTGACCCCCACACACCCTGGTCCAGTGTCCTCTCTGTCCTGACCAGTCACATCACTGACCTGACCCCCACACACCCTGGTCCAGTGTCCTCTCTGTCCTGACCAGTCACATCACTGACCTGACCTCACACACCCTGGTCCAGTGTCCTCTCTGTCACATCACTGACCTGACCCCCACACACCCTGGTCCAGTATCCTCTCTGTCCTGACCAGTTACATCACTGAACTGACCCCACACCCTGGTCCAGTGTCCTCTCTGTCCTGACCAGTTACATCACTGAACTGACCCCACACCCTGGTCCAGTGTCCTCTCTGTCCTGACCCCCACACACCCTGGTCCAGTGTCCTCTCTGACCTGACCCCACACACCCTGGTCCAGTGTCCTCTCTGTCCTGACCAGTTACATCACTGAACTGACCCCACACCCTGGTCCAGTGTCCTCTCTGTCCTGACCAGTCACATCTCTGACCTGACCCCACACACCCTGGTCCAGTGTCCTCTCTGTCCTGACCAGTCACATCACTGTCCTGACCCCACACACCCTGGTCCAGTGTCCTCTCTGTCCTGACCAGTTACATCACTGAACTGACCCCACACCCTTGTCCAGTGTCCTCTCTGTCCTGACCAGTCACATCACTGACCTGACCCCCACACCCTGGTCCAGTGTCCTCTCTGTCCTGACCAGTTACATCACTGAACTGACCCCACACCCTGGTCCAGTGTCCTCTCTGTCCTGACCAGTTACATCACTGAACTGACCCCACACCCTGGTCCAGTGTCCTCTCTGTCCTGACCAGTCACATCACTGACCTGACCCCCACACCCTGGTCCAGTGTCCTCTCTGTCCTGACCAGTCACATCACTGACCTGACCCCCACACACCCTGGTCCAGTGTCCTCTCTGTCCTGACCAGTCACATCACTGACCTGACCCCCACACACCCTGGTCCAGTGTCCTCTCTGTCCTGACCAGTCACATCACTGACCTGACCTCACACACCCTGGTCCAGTGTCCTCTCTGTCACATCACTGACCTGACCCCCACACACCCTGGTCCAGTGTCCTCTCTGTCCTGACCAGTTACATCACTGAACTGACCCCACACCCTGGTCCAGTGTCCTCTCTGTCCTGACCAGTTACATCACTGAACTGACCCCACACCCTGGTCCAGTGTCCTCTCTGTCCTGACCCCCACACACCCTGGTCCAGTGTCCTCTCTGACCTGACCCCACACACCCTGGTCCAGTGTCCTCTCTGTCCTGACCAGTTACATCACTGAACTGACCCCACACCCTGGTCCAGTGTCCTCTCTGTCCTGACCAGTCACATCACTGACCTGACCCCACACACCCTGGTCCAATGTCCTCTCTGTCCTGACCAGTCACATCACTGTCCTGACCCCACACACCCTGGTCCAGTGTCCTCTCTGTCCTGACCAGTTACATCACTGAACTGACCCCACACCCTGGTCCAGTGTCCTCTCTGTCCTGACCAGTCACATCACTGACCTGACCCCCACACCCTGGTCCAGTGTCCTCTCTGTCCTGACCAGTTACATCACTGAACTGACCCCACACCCTGGTCCAGTGTCCTCTCTGTCCTGACCAGTCACATCACTGACCTGACCCCACACACCCTGGTCAAGTGTCCTCTCTGTCCTGACCAGTCACATCACTGACCTGACCTCACACACCCTGGTCCAGTGTCCTCTCTGTCCTGACCCCCACACCGTGGTCCAGTGTCCTCTCTGTCCTGACCAGTCACATCACTGTCCTGACCCCACACACCCTGGTCCAGTGTCCTCTCTGTCCTGACCAGTCACATCACTGACCTGACCCCCACACACCCTGGTCCAGTGTCCTCTCTGTCCTGACCAGTCACATCACTGAACTGACCCCACACCCTGGTCCAGTGTCCTCTCTGTCCTGACCAGTCACATCTCTGACCTGACCCCACACACCCTGGTCAAGTGTCCTCTCTGTCCTGACCAGTCACATCACTGACCTGACCTCACATACCCTGGTCCAGTGTCCTCTCTGACCTGACCCCCACACCCTGGTCCAGTGTCCTCTCTGTCCTGACCAGTCACATCACTGTCCTGACCCCACACACCCTGGTCCAGTGTCCTCTCTGTCCTGACCAGTTACATCACTGAACTGACCCCACACCCTGGTCCAGTGTCCTCTCTGTCCTGACCAGTCACATCTCTGACCTGACCCCACACACCCTGGTCCAGTGTCCTCTCTGTCCTGACCAGTCACATCACTGACCTGACCCCCACACACCCTGGTCCAGTGTCCTCTCTGTCCTGACCAGTCACATCACTGTCCTGACCCCACACACCCTGGTCCAGTGTCCTCTCTGTCCTGACCAGTTACATCACTGAACTGACCCCACACCCTGGTCCAGTGTCCTCTCTGTCCTGACCAGTCACATCACTGTCCTGACCCCCCACGCCCTGGTCCAGTGTCCTCTCTGTCCTGACCCCCACACACCCTGGTCCAGTGTCCTCTCTGACCTGACCAGTTACATCACTGAACTGACCCCACACCCTGGTCCAGTGTCCTCTCTGTCCTGACCAGTCACATCACTGACCTGACCCCACACACCCTGGTCCAGTGTCCTCTCTGTCCTGACCAGTCACATCACTGACCTGAGAGTAAATGGTATCACAGGTGGCGTGTGCAGGTCTCTGATTGGCTGCAGAGACACCTTGGACCTCAGCATACATGGAGGAACACTCTCGCAGGCCCTGTTTACCATTGTGAGAGGAGAACACAGTGTAAGAGAGAGAGAGTTTCCAGTTCACTGATATAAATGCCTAACAGCCCAGCCCATGGAAGCTGAACTCATACAGAATATGGACTGGTACAATCTGAACTGACAGCACACACTGTAAAGACACAAAACTGGGAACATCACCTTACGGTAACTATGTGTTTAATGCTGAGGTCCTTTAAGCTTCTCACACTGGTCGCGTTGACCAAAAAATACATTAACTGCATGTTCACTGCTGGGTTCCCCTCCTTCCAATAAACTGTTAACATCATCAATATCATAAATGAGTCTGTGATGGGAATCAGTTTCCATTAACACTCAGACACTGACACAGGAAACACAACTGCAATCTTCACACACACACACACACACACACACATACACACACACACACACACACACACACACACACACACTCATCATTTCTCCTTCAGTCTGTTGGTCTGATGCTGTATAACAGAACACATATGACAATAAATAAGTATAATGAATAAAACAGAGAGAATAAATGTCAGAGGAAAATTGCCTTGAGCCCTCCAATAGAACAAATGTGTATGGGTCCACCATGGTGCCCCACAGCAGTCACCCTGCGCTCACACCGGCAGTAACAACAAGCGACAAAGTGACAGGAAGTCATTCATTTCCAATGATCGCCGGGCGACACTAAGCGACATGGCGTGACTAGTCGCCTGGCGACAAAATCGCTATGCACTGGCGACAAAAGCAACGTTCAACTTTATGCCAACGAGCGACTACCAATCAGAGGGCAGATGTGTTCCTTTTATATTCTCTGGCTGTCAAACGTTTTCTTAAACTTTAGTTCCTATATTAGCATTTTGGTTCACAGCGTTGTCTCTGCACATGGATAGCGGCGATTGCGAATGCTACTTTTCTGTAGTGTTGGAAGGAGATCACACTGTTTATAGGAAAATGAATTACCTCCAAAACATACTTTTCTGTGGGAAGGCACCTGATTTGATATATTGGGCGATATGTTAATAGGCTATAATATATTTATATATTTATAATATATTTATAATGTATGACTATATAATATAGTGTATACTTATTATATTCTATTATATATTTATAATATTTATTAGCATATACTTTTTTTAAGAAAATTGATGCATCTCCTGTCAGTGCATTTGTAGCCCACAAGCTGGCTGCATGTGACAGACAGAGGCCTGCGACACAGCAATACAGCGACTCGGTGGTTAGAACGACTGGACCTCGGCTCTGTGTTTGACACAGTAGGCCATTGTATCCTGATTAAGAGGCTACCTGACTGGGTGAGCATATCAGGCACAGCATTAAACTGGTTTACATTTCATCTCACTGACAGAAGTTTCACGGTCTCCACTGGAGACTTTGTGTCTGATTCCTCTCTACTGTCTTGTGGTGTCCCGCAGGGCTCGGTTCTGGGGCCTCTGTTATTCTCTTTATATTTGCTGCCCTCAGGACAGATTACAAACAGATTAAATATTGCATATCATGTATTTCCAGATTATTTCCAACTCTACTTCTCATTCAAACCTAGTGAGGCCTTTAGGTTATTTAGGCTTCTAGACTTTCTCAATGCTAGTAGGGGCTGGACGGTGGAAAATTTCTTATGGCTCATAGCTGATGAGACAGGGAGGTTCTAATTGTTGCTCCAGAAAAGGTTGCCCCCGTGATAAAGCAAAGTATTGGGCCTCTTCCACATGTTTTGGGTGGTCACTTCATCCTCTATATTTTTCTTTTGTATGTTGTACAATGCCCATGTAAAGCACTTTTTGAATTATGTCTGTGAAAAGTGCTATACAAATCAATTTTACTTACTTACTTACTATGGGTAACTTGGTATTAATAACTGACACTGCTTTTCTAACTTAAATTATAAAACGGTTGCATACACTAACTGTTCATTCATCTGTGTTTTTATACTGTCATCGACACATTGTGTGTGTGTGTGTGTGTGTGTGTGTGTGTGTGTGTGTGTGTGCGTGTGTGTTCTAGCTGTCTGCGTCAGCCTCATCCTAGCTATTTACATTTGCTATATGTCTATGAGCTGTCTGTTGTTCGTGTGTACACTATGAATAAAATTTTACACTTACTTACAACAGTTTTAGGAGTTAATTAATCTTATCCCATCTATAATGTGGGTGATCACATCCCAGTGTAATATTTCTCCTCATATGCGTTTTCTACAGTGCCAGTATCCGGTACCAACATCGGGACTCCAGGAGGCTGCCTCACAGAAGATCAGAGTTCTGCTGTTTTAACCTGTGAGGGAACTGGCTCCATCATCACCAAAGAAAATATGAAGGATTGTCAACCTCTGTCTCCTAGCAACAGCATCATCTTCTCTGTTGCGACCAGCACCTTGGCCCCTCAGTACTGGATTCTGACACAGTGAGTTCACCTCCCTCCTCTCCTGTCTTTACAGTGAGTTACCACCAGAGGGCAGAACATCTCTTACATTTCTGTATTTGTAGTTTCAGGTTTCAAGTTTTATTGTCATTTACTAGATAACAGTGTTGGCATCATTACCAGTAATGAAATTCTTGGGCTCGGAGCCAGCTCAGCTTGCAAAATGTAGCAGGTAAATAATAATAATGAAAGAACAATAAAAGGTAAATATAAAGGTAATATAAGGAGATATATAAGGGAATATACATGTACATGATGCAATAAATAGAAATGTACAGAAATGTAGAAATATAAAAATATAAGATATAAGAGTATAGGAGTATAAGAATGTGTAGTGGGAGTGGAACAGTCCTGAGTGAAACAGTCTTAAAGTGCATGTGCGGTGGTAGACAGTTATCAGTCTAAGGGTCCAGGCAGTATGTGCATGTGTAGTGTCAGTGGTTCAGGAGTCTGATCTCTGAACCCGCTGGTACGGGTCCGAAGAGTCAAAGAAAGAGGAATACTTAGCTCTTATACATGGACTGGAATTTCTGTCAAGTTAATTCTTTGTATGTTTGAGACAAGCAAATATTGTTTTTGTTTTTTCATCGTGGAGCAGAGAAGCTAATGCTAAGGGAGCAGTGTGAGTCAGCTGATGCTAAAGGATCAATGAACATCAGTGATGTATTCCCCTCTTAACTTATGGGGAAATGTAAGTGTGTGTACAGAGAACATAACATAACTACAGCCATGTTTGAGTCATCAGTAACATAACTACAGACATGTTTGAGTCATCAGTAACATGACTACAGACATGTTTGAGTCATCAGTAACATGACTACAGACATGTTTAGATCATCAGTAACATGACTACAGCCATGTTTGAGTCATCAGTAACATGACTACAGACATGTTTGAGTCATCAGTAACATAACTACAGCCATGTTTAGATCATCAGTAACATGACCACAGACATGTTTAGATCATCAGTAACATGACTACAGACATGTTTGAGTCATCAGTAACATGACTACAGACATGTTTAGATCATCAGTAACATAACTACAGCCATGTTTGAGTCATCAGTAACATGACTACAGACATGTTTGAGTCATCAGTATGTTGGAAAAATATTACTCTCCTTTAAGCTAACCACTGTAGTAACCATGATAAACAATGTAACCATAATGTATTCATTATTATAGGGGTGAATCAATGTAATCGTTTATATTAACAGCTATATAACTATACAATCCTTTGTATTGCAAGAAACATCAAGTTCTCTTTGTTCAGAAAGAAAAGGCCTGTGCGGCCCTATAGAGGACAGCATGTGAGATAAGGTTGGCGTCTCTGCCAGAGTGTTGAGGTCAGTCATAATATATGGAGAAGGTGAAATATTCCTGGTTTGTGCTATATCTCGCTCCACCGCTTAGCAGGGCAGTAAATATGGTAAAAGTCAAGGAACTAGACAATAATGACGATAAGAGGAGTCTTTGAAGATGGGCTGGCCGAGGTGCCCCACATACAAAGAGACAAAGTGTATCTTTTTTGAGAAAACGTGTATAAAGGCCGGTGCTTTGTGAGAAGGAGTCAGTCACTCCCCGGGACCTGACTCAGTTTGTTGTATGCCTTTTGAACTCTACAATAAACTTACACTGCATCTGACTGATTGTTAGACTCCTATTGTTTTGTCTCAGAACAGGTATCGTGTGGCGTTGGGACTCAGTCTCATTTGGCCCAGGCTGAGAATTTCACCCACATTTGAGTGGCGAGCCAGCCAGGAGAGGCACGGGGAAGCCAACAGCTTGGACGGATCTGCTCCTTGGATCGACGGTGGCCATATACAAAAGGTAAGCAGAGCCTTTTTCCAAAATTCTGCATAAAATTGTCGAGACCAAGAGCAGTGGATCCGCCCGGGCCGAGGCATTATCTAGCCTCTCCTCTAAAAGAATCTAAATTATAGCAGAGTCCGATGCAGTAATTTGTGAGTGTGTGATTGTGTGTGTGTGACTAACTTTTCTGTGTTGTTTAAGTAGAAGCTATCTACACTGCATGTGCTGAGGGACCAGTGTATGGGAGAAGGTGTTTGTTTTTGTTTGAGTGCGCTTCCAGTAGAAGCTTGGTGGCTTCCCGAAGGGCTCTGGCTTGGTGTATACCGGGCGGGAGCAGATAGGGGGGCTATCCGCTGGAAGTGAACTCCCACCCGAGGCTGTCTGGGAGGTGACGTATTGCACGGTACCTGCAGACTGGGGAAACTTTGCGGTGTTAACAACCAGTCTGCTTCGGTAAGTAAGTTAAGTAAGTTAAGTAAGTAAGTAAGTTATTTCAGCGGGTGCCATGGGGAAGCGCTAGGACCTCCCTAAACATTGCTAAGTGTGCACATTAGGCGCTTTCGCACCGAACAGTTCTAGGGTCTAATTCGATAGGAACTACCCCCTGTGGAGCTTCCCCTAGAACTACATTCGTTCTAGGGCCTTTTTTCTGTTTGCTTTCGCACCGCCAGTAGGAACGCTGAAGTGACGTAAGCCGGCCGACGGTATAGCAGCTAAGAGCTGTTGTTTACGACTAACCAGGATAGCTGCACATTTTGAAGTACAAATTTAATGACTTTTAAGACCTTTTAAATACCTCCAAAAGGAAAAAAAGAACCATTACTGCGGCAAAAGAAATCGACAAACTAGACTACAGTATACACAATGAGTTTTATTGAATTTGAATGACAGGATGGGCATAGTACTTTTCGGGTGCTAGCATAGCGCTTGTGCCTGACCCTTACTCGCGGCATCGTGTTTTTTTCCCCCTTTTTCCCTGCCACAGCCCTAAAATCGTAAGCTGGATAAACACATTCTTATTTTAGGTTAAAATGCGGATCACAGCCACACAAGCGGACACACAAGCACCTACCGAAGCGGAGTGTACGCTACCTCTTCAATGTACAAATATACATTGGACGTTGCAAAATGGTCATTTTTGGGGGATATAAAATACCGGTAAAATAAAACATAAAAACGATGTGCCCCCTCCTACAATTCCAGACATTTTGAGACATGAATATCAAAAGCTAAATGAAATACGTTCTAAGACTTTATATTTTGTACGGATCTTTAAAAATGGCGGTTGCAATCATCGTATACCTGCGTCTGGGCCAATGGCTGTACACCTACGTCACAAGGTTCCTATTGTGCTGCAAAAGTACCTACCCTGGAGTAGGGGCAAAAAAAGCCCCTCAAAACGGCGTTCTTAGAACTAAAATCGTTCTAAGTTCCTGCGGTGCGAACACGCCAAAAAGGGGGTACTTTCTCCAACAGTTCTAAGCACTATGAAAAGTTCCTCCGGTGCGAAAGCGCCTATTGTCATGAACAAACCTTGTTTTGCTATCAGCCCCAGTCTAAAGAACCACTGAGTAATGTTAAATGCCTATGCTATAGCAGCAAACATCCATATGTGAAAAGTACATGCGAAATACCACATACATTAGGCAGTAAACTGTGTGTGTAAAAAAAAAACGCGGACTACTTAATTTTTGTTATTGCATGTGTATTACTAGACGCAATCGCCGTTTTATGATCAGTTAAATTTAAAAAGACTATGTAGAAACGTAGGGAATTAGGACACGTTTTTGGTTAAAGCGAACGTATAAAGATTTTAACAGTATTAAACACTGGCAAAGTGACCGGCTGATCGAACTAAAGCTTTGGCAAATTACTAATTGGTAACTTTATAAAAGGTGCTATTTGACATGGACTGTATATTTACGGAGGCTATGAAGTGCTAGTACGTCGCAGCTGATATTAAAAGTCTCTATAGAAATTCAGACAATATTGTAATCGTACTGTTAAGTCCATTTTCGGGGGTATAAGAAAATTAATGTATTAAAGGTCCAGGAAAAGCAGTTGGTTAGTCCCAGATTGTGTATAACCGTAAGCTCGCGCAGAGACAGGGACGACAGGCCAGAACTATTGAAATCAACTTAAAAACATGTATCTGTGATTAACAACATGAAAAAAGCCGTGATGAGCAAAAGCATGAATACACCAAAAGAATTAGTCATTCAAAAACACCCACGACACAAAGCCCACATTTTAAAGTGCATGAAAAAGTGGAATAAAAGAACAGTTGGAGATTGCCAGTGGCCGTTAGAGGGTACGTTTGACATTGCATGCTGTAACGAGGTAGAAACTAATATAACACATTACAAAGCGGGAGACACTAGTGATAAGAGGATAGGAAAAAAAGCAGAAGGAAAAAGAGGTTCTTGGTTGGTTTATGCAAACAGGGACAGCGTGTAGGCAGTCAGCTAGAAGGGCTGGGGAACTGCAAAATACACATAGAGAGGTGCAGGATGAGAGAGAATGCGGGAAAATAGCAGATAGGCAAGAATCATTGTCTGAAGCAAATGTTTGCACACCACTAACAGCCCCCACATGGTCTTCATCACCCCCATCCTACTCAGCTGACAAGAATCCACTGAAGGCAGGACAATACGTCTTACAGACAGGACAACCCCAGGAAGAAAGAAGGATTGAAACAGAAATAGAGCTGGAACCGATAAGGGGGACTGTCAAACTTGCATGGAATCCCACGGACACCCATACAGATGCAGACGCACACACCTATACAGGCATTCTAATACGTGCAAGCACACATACACACACATGCACCCACACACACACAGGCATGCACACATACCCAAGCACACATACTCACAGAGGCACACAGACATATGCAGACTTCAAAGAGAAGCAGGAAGAGGGGGGCTACATCTGGAAGGAGTGGAGACAGAGAGGAACAACAGGAGGCACACACAGTGACGGAGAAAGAAAATATATGGAGGACCTACAAGAGAGGGCAGACAAGGAGGAGTTTCACAGACTAGTGGATATGCTTCCTGCGGATATGGAGAAGCCTCAAAGGTCAATGCTTATCAACCCAGAGGTGTTAATGGACGAGGGATACACAACTTCCACGCCAAAGCACAGGGACATGAGTTGCAGAAGGAAGACAACAGAGCCGCCCACAGGGTCAACCTCCATGGAGAGATTTGTGTCTGGAAAATTATGGATAGAGGGAACCGAAGAGGCCCGAGAAAGAGGAAACAGAACTAACCAACAATATCAACATCTACTTGAAGACTTCAGCAGGGCGGAGCGGAACATTAATCGCCATCTTCAAGAGATGACAAGATTAACAGAAACAGCAGAGACCAGAATGGAGCTGAGGAGTGGGCGTAGAGTCGACACAGCACCGAGGGAACAGGTGAAGCCGAACGAGGAGGAGGAGGTCGAGATCCAGGCACCACTGATTGTGAAAAGAGACAGAGAGCAATACGTGCCGTGGTCATTTATGGACATGCAAACCCTGTCCAGCAAACTGCCTCCGTTGACTGAAGGGGCCAATAAGTGGATCGTGGCCCTAGAGGAGTTCACCGGAGGAGCGAGGCTGGCACTGGGTGATATCAAAGCTTTATTAATGCACACGGCAGGAAAACAAATAGCCCATGAGATTTTCGACGAAGCAGAACTACCACAATTGGCCGTTAGCAATATTGCAGATCATGTGGGGTTTAATGGTCATAGAAGGGAGATTTGGGCTGCAGTAAGAAAACAATATCCAGAAAAGATGGACCCTTCAAAACTAGAGGGGGAAACATTAAAAGATGACGAGTGCCCATTGAAATTTCTGCATGCCTTTCAACGAAAGTGGAGGGAAGAGACAGGAAGTCCGTGGAATGCTAATGCTACCACTGCAAGTTTATTTAAAATGATGGTTAAAAAGAGCATGCCACCAGAGGTGCAGCAGAAATTAGATAATGTGGTGGGGCTGCTGAAAATGGATTGGGCGATGTTTTCTGAACATATAGTCCATCATGTGGAACAACACAGAAAGGAGCAGCGGAAGCAGGAGGAGGAGTCCAAGCGGCTGGCCAACAAATTAACTCAGTTGCAAGTAGGACAGCTCACAAAGAATACCAAAGGCAAAAAGAAAGAGGAGCACATCCAAGCACCTGTAGTGACGGCTATATCACAAGTGCCATCACCGCCTCAGACGCCCCCTGCCCCAGTACTGAAGCAGCAGCAGCCAATGCCACCCACACACATGTATCAACCATCTACAGCCATAAACCCTGCCATGGCCTTAGCATCAGCCACACCCATAATCCAAGTGCACGTGAATTCACTCCCGTATGGTTACAAGCCGTCAAGAGGGCGGAGCAAACGACAAAGAGGAGGATACAGAGGCCCGACACAAACGACAGTTGGGTACCCTCCACAGAACCAAGCACACCCCCCACAGAGCCAACAACCAGGACCACAGCCGCATAATGCCTGGCAAGCACAGCAGGGCCCATCACAGCCTGGACAACAGCAGCCACAAACCCCCACTCAAACAAGCAACGAATTGTGCTGGGGATGTAACCAAGTAGGGCACAAGAAAAGAGAATGCCCAATCAATCCGTGGACAGGCCTGGCAACAAGATTACCATATTAGGGCTGCCCAGAGAGGCCCGAGGGAGAGCAGATGCTGCCTGTCACCTCACAGCATCCACAAGAACAGCCCACCATACCTGTAGTTATAAACCAGAGAGAACATTTATTTATGGTGGATACAGGCACAACATATTCATGCATTGGTAAAGAGGGCTCAGCTTTAATGATTGCTGATAGACATGAATCACATGAATTAGGACCTATGATCAAAAAAACATTGCAGGTACAAGATTGGCTTCCAACCGGTAATCCTAATATTCACATTTCTTCGGATAAACAATTTATTAGGATATCAAATAAGACATATGATCAGAGTGTAACTGAAAAAGTGCTGTTAGATGAAAGAATAAACACACAATTACCACTCACTGAAGAACAAAACACCCTGTTGCAGCAGGTACCAGAGAATCTATGGACATTACGTAAGACAGATGTAGGTATGGTCAGATCTGCACAACTAATAAAAATTAAAGTTAAAGCAGGAGTTAACTTACCATATAAAAAACAATATCCTCTCACACCTTAGGCCATAGACGGCATTAGGCCCACTATTGAGGGCTTGGTACAGTCAGGAGTCTTAATCAAAATTAAAAGCCCATGTAATACCCCGATCTTCCCCATCAGAAAGCCACATTCAAATGATTATAGGTTAGTGCATGATTTAAGGGCGATTAATGCCATAGTTGAAGCGGAGACTCCAGTTGTACCAGACCCTCATACAGTGTTGTCAAATATTCCACCGGACACTCAATGGTACACAGTAATAGATCTATGTTCAGCATTTTTTAGTGTACCCTTACATCCAGACTCACAATATCTTTTTGCATTCACATACCAAGGTCAACAATACACATACACCAGGATGCCACAAGGTTTTTGTGATAGTCCAACCATTTTCAATAGAGTGCTTTCTGAGGACCTACAACACATCAATATTGATAGCACTTTAATTCAGTACATGGATGATTTATTAATTTGCAGTCCTACAAAACAGCAGTGTGAAAGAGACACAGTAACTGTCTTATGTGCCCTAGCAGAAGGAGGTCATAAAATCAGTAAGGATAAAATACAGTTGTGTAAACAAGAAGTAGAATATTTAGGTAGGAAGTTGTGCGGTGATAAAAGGTGTATTGCTCCATCACACATAGATGCCATAATTAAAGCTCCACAGCCACAGACAGTTGGACAGATGCTTTCTTTTCTGGGTATGGCGGGATACAGCAGACAGTGGATTTGTGATTATGCCCTTAAAACAGCGCCATTGCGGGCTATGATTAAAGCAGCAGGGCAATCAGATAGTGCTACACCTTCACAGTGGACTACAGAAGCAGAGGCTGCATTCCAATTAATGAAAGGTGAACTGCAGTCTGCTCCGGCACTAGGCACCCCAAACTATAGCAAGCCATTCCATTTGTATGAATCTGAAAGAGCGGGTTTTGCTAATGCAGTGTTAATGCAGGACACCCCCACAGGTAAGCAATCAATAGCGTACTATAGTACTAAGCTAGACACAGTAGAACAAGGTTTACCCCCATGTTATCAGGGACTTGGGGCTGCATCGTTTGCATACCAAAAAGCTTCCATCATAACTATGGGACATCCAGTAACACTGTATACATCTCACAAATTACACGCCCTGTTAACCAGTCCACGCTTTGTGTTAAACCATGCCAGGAAGACTGGCTATGAAGTAATTCTTTCAGCACCTGAGCTCACTATTCAACGTTGTACCACTATTAATCCGGCCTCCAGAATGGTACTTCCAAATGAAGGCACTCCACACGATTGTGCCCAAGCCACAGATACCTTTCTCAAGGTTCGTGACGACCTCTTTAACCACCCTATCAATGCTGATCTTACATTATTTGTTGATGGATCATGTTATAGAGATGAAACAGGTAATCATGCGGGCTATGGAATAGCACAATTGAACATCCCTGATAATTCTTTTTCTTCGATACAAGCTAAAAAGCTTGATCAGCCGTGTTCTGCTCAGTTAGCCGAAATTAAAGCTTTAACTGCAGCGTGTACATTTGCGGCAGGAAAACGTGTTAATATTTAATATTTACGTGTTAATACGTGTTAATAGTTAATATTTACTGATTCGGCCTATGCCTACGGCGTATGCCACATTTATGGTAACATTTGGAAGCAAAGAGCATTCCTGAGGGCTGACGGTACGCCAATTACACATGGGAATGCAATTTCTCAATTGTTAGAGGCCATTGTAGGGGTCGTCAGGCCGTAGAACATATTACCCATAATTCCCTGCTTAAAAAGGACCAAGTAACAACGAAGCGAGATATTGGTACGACCAAAGTTTAATTTACTTTCTCTCGCGCAGTTGCAACTTTAACCTCTACCGGCTAGTTACACTGTAACGCACACAGTTTTCGACGGAAGAAAAGGCGACCGGACCCCTTTTTATTTCTTTAAACGTCGACGAACTAAATCAAAAACCCTTAAAGATCAACGGACGAGCCACCGAGCCCCGAAGATCTTCAAGTGACAAGGAAAGGAACTTCTCCCTGGACCTGCGAATCGCACTGCTCATCAGACTACCAAAGACGCACCTTCGGTCGCCACGCAATGAGCTATTCAAAGTAAGGCTGGCATCTGGGCATACTTTAGTATTAAGATCATACGCAGTTAACGTGAAGAAAGTGTTATCATTTGAATTCTTTTATGATTTAAATGTACACACTGTATTTCATGTACGATGCGTTTTTTAGCCGTTTGCTATTTTCTTTTGGTCACAACTAATGAAGGATAGATCTGGCATGCGTTCTCTCTCTCTCTAACTCCCTTCTTCTGATTGCACACCTCCAACATTGGGATTGCAGTGTGACTTAAGGGTTGGGTAGAGTTGTTGAGTTTAGGGCCTACTTACTTGAGACTAGCTCTCAAGTTAGACATTCTTTGGTCTCTCGCACACATGCGCTTCTCGTTGCCACCCCCACTCTAGTTGGTGCCTAGCACGCACGCTCGCGCACTAAATCCTCATACCACGCATACCTCTTGCTGTACACATGCGCACAGCCTCTCTCCCTCGCTCCTCCTCCTCTTTTCTGTGCGCCTGCGCACAGCCTCTCTCCAAGAAACTCCTCCCTCTCTCTTCAGTGCGCAGCTGGGCACACGCCCACATACACGCACGCACTCTCTCTCTCTCTCTCTCTCTCTCTCGCTCTCACACACACACACACACACACACACACACTCACTCACTCATCTCTGGTCTAACACTCATTCAGTCCTACACTGAATACCTGTACATAGACTTATCACCATTTTGTTACCATTTACCCTTTGATCATTCTATTTGCTGCTGATTATTGATTGTACCATATCAGTATTAGTTTGTCAAGTAGTATTGATTATGTTAATAAATAGTATCATTGAAATAAACTGTTGTCCTGTCTGTTTTTGCCACAGTATTCACTGAATGCCAACCTCTGCCATCAAAGCGCTCCCAATTACCTTCACCAATCTGGTTGTTCATGAGTGTTATGGATTTAGTAGTGTAATTGTAATACATTAGTACTGCAATGCTCTCTAAGACTGTAGCACAGTGTTACAGCTAGCTTATCCCATTAATCTTGGTTGTTTAATTAATAAAATACTGAACACCCAAATTAATGGTTAATAAATTTTATGAGACTGATTTATTAATCCTATCACACCTACATCTTTTGGTGTTCTGTGTTAGGACTGCAATTGCACCTACACCATGCATCTACCAACCGCCTTAGCTATCATTAAATGTCCAGCTCATCAAAAAACAAACACGATAGTTGCAAAAGGAAATAATTTTGTAGATGAACTGGCCCAACATGCAGCTGTTGGTACTAAATTAATAGGGGTACTAGTAGCGGAAGAACCCAGTCCAGCAGGGGACTTAAGCTCTCTTATACAAGCACAAGAACAAGCCAGCGTCTATAAGAAAAGCGTTTGGCTACAAAGAGGGGCAATTCAAACACCAAACGACACAAATCGGGGTTTATGGAGGGGTCCTGCGGGACATTTCGTGGCACCTGCATCACTCATTCACACCTTAATTACAGATGCGCATGGCCCAGACCATTGCGCAAGGGGGGAGGTTATTAAGCGTATTCAAAATGCATGGTGGTCACCCTATTTGTCAGCAATGGTGGATCAAGCGTTACATAATTGTACAACATGTGCGGCCTATAATAATAGAAAGGCTTTTTCAGCGCCTATAGGACATATTCCACCGCCAGACGGACCATTTAGACATCTCATGATAGATCTGACACTGACAACCATGGACCATTTAAAGTCTCTTAAATCCCTCATCATCCACATTCTCCCTGTGTATCACACACACACACACATACACGCGCGCACACACGCGCACACACTAACACTCACATACACACACTCATACACTCACACTCACATATACACACACACACACACACTCACACTCACATACACACATACACATGCATGCATACACACAAACATACAGGTACATATTTTATCTGTTTAAAATAGCAGTGTGAATCCTGGTCCTCTCACTGACTGAACAGTCTGGCTCATTGAGATGACAGAGGCAGAACAACTGAGTTCATAGGTTTTAGAAAATGAAAGGGTTTTTAACACGTGTGTGTGTGTGAATAGCACACAACGTTCTCAGAGTTTATGTCTTCTGTGGTTTTGACTCAGGAACTTCTGCTTTTCTGAATTCAGAACGTGGTCCATGGTCCATGGTTGTCAGTGTCAGATCCACTGGAATGAGAAACAGGAACCTGCTGGTGTTTTCACAGATCAGACTCACAGACATATAGAGAAAAGTCATCATTACGGTCAGTCGCATAATATAAAATATAAAAACATACACAAAAATCTGAAAATATTTCAGGAAAATAACGGAAATCAGATCAGAATCAGATCAGATCAGATCAGTTTTTATTCAACAGTTTCCTAATTTAATGTGATGTTGTGAAATATTCCAAACAGGGACCCTGTGATTGCTCATTTAGGCCCTTTTTTAATCCGCTAAACTGACAGCAGCTGGTACGTGCCCTAAATCAGCATGCACCATGTAAAAACTGATTCCAGAACAGTGCTGAAGTGTGTGTGAGTTTTTACGCCCATCAAACAGGATGAGGCCTGTGGTTCTGAGAATCAGACATAAAGACACCACGGTTTATTTCCATTATACATGTTCTGTATATACGTCCAGTTTGGCCTTAACGATTCGTTCACTGATTTTGTGAACCCCCTGTTGTTCACCCCCACTGTGGAAAGGTAAGGGTCGGCATATGCACCTTCATGTATGAAGTCAGCCATAGTTTCTGTTTACAGTTCACTAGTATCTCCAGAGGAACACAGCACACGGTTTCCCAGAATTCACCTGATACACAGTTGTGTTCTCAGTAACACCTGAAAAAGCTGAGTTAAGTATATGACACAAATGATTCTGATTGGCTGTAAATTCACAGTGACCTACACTGTCTGCTGGACAAGAATGAGAAACAAGGGGCAAGGAAGAGGGGTTTTTTTTTTGGGGGGGGGGGGGGGGGGGGGGGGGTAATAGAACGGACAAAACAAAAGATCAGAGTGTGTTGGAATGATGCAGGGTCACTGGTACCAGTCACTCCAGTATAACCATGTGAGTAACAGAAATTCTGTTGGGTACTTGACACACAGCAGTGTCTGTGGTTTATACCCAGCATTGTCCACCTCTCAGATAACCATCCGGCCAACAGTAGAGCCTGTGGTTGGAAAAAGATGATTGGTTACAGAGACTGACGGAGACAGACGGGTATAGGGCAGAGCGACAGACAGGTTTATAATCAGACACCTCACAGCTATGGTTTATGTCTGAATATAGAGATTCAGTTAATCCAGTAAAATCCAGTTTAACTGGTGAAAAATGGTTAATAACACTAATAAAGATTAGAATGTGGACAAAAACAACACAATATTTCTGTCTGTCATGCATGACAAGAGTTTTAAGAGAGTTTGAGTGGTACATAGTTGCATGAGGAGAGTTAATAGTGAGGTGTGAATAACCGTTAGCAGTCAGGGCGGTGGTATAAGCCAAGAATAACAACACTGCTAGTGTTTTTCACACTTAGTAACGTCACAGGCATATGGAGAAGAGTCCAGCACTGAGAAAACATCCACACAACAGCAGGTCTGTGGTCAGAAAAAGTTTATGATGAAAAAGACACAAACAGAGGCTGATATGAGATGATCAGAGACACTAACTTACACTAACTTTTCTGTACAAAAGTCACACACATTATAATTTCAAACACATCAGACAACACAACACACACACAAAAGAAAACTTGCACTTCTTGCTTGCACTTTGCCCTATTGAACAGATGTAGTACTCAGTGTTTACTCATAGGTCTCTCACTATACTGGAGTTTGAATTGTTTCCCCACTGTGGATAACAGCATCTGCTAAATAAATGTAATGTACTGTAATGTAGTGTAATATATCACAATACACAACTTACGTGTCACAATGTCACACATATCACAAAACACAACACACACACGCGCGCACACACACACACACACACACACACACCAGAAAACAGACCACACATGTCACAATGTCACACACATCACAACATGCAACACACACATCACAAACAATGTCATACACAATACAACATATGACAGGCATGTCTAAAAACAATGTCTAGTACTAAAGATAAAAATCAAGAGAAAAGCTTTTTACAGCTTCTTCAGTTTTAGTTAAATCATGAAATGTCATTTCACTCATTCCTGGATGTACAGTTTTTTGTGTAGTCATGAGGCTGTAGTCATGACACACATGTTGTAGATGGTCAACCTCTGTCTCCTAGCAACAGCATCATCTTCTCTGCTGATCTGAGATCAGTGTCCATTAGCATATTTGCCTAACAGTTCTAGGCAAAGTGACAGTTTGACAGAGTTTTTCGACACAGAACCACTGCAAATCACACAAAAACACTTTTTTCTGAATCATTGAAATATAACATTTAATAAAATATTGTCTTCAAATATTCTGTGCACAGCTTACCTTACATTTTGGACATATACACTCAAACAGTACTCTGTTGGGCATCGATGTTTTAAAGTGTTGAAAATAATAAACAGGCACGATGATGACTTGAGGTAGCTCTTTTGTCTTTATTGAGGTAAAAGGGTGGAATACACAGCAAAAGCAGAGAGGAGGTCATCAAAACCACCCAGCAGAGTCTTGATGGTGGAAGACTAGACTGCAATGGTACTCACACACACAGATATACCTGTGAAGCCAAGGACTTTTGACCGTGGTGCCCACAGATAACAGGAACTTCCAAACTTAACCAGGTGTGTGAATGCTTTGTTTATAAACCAGCACCCATGTAAGGGAACATAACTAAGACAAACGTATATCTGTAACATAAGATGGAAGAATATGTTCACATCCGTTCACTCAACAAGATATACTGTGGTCTTGTCTTACCGCTACACCACTATATATGGTAATATTCAGCTGAAGGTTTCCTGTAATGGTACAGGATGTTCAGCTAGGCCCCACACTCTAAAGATGAGAGACAATACAGTTAGTCACTGGTATAACATGTCAACACTTTCCATACTCTTTTTAGAATGACATTTACAGAAAATCGGCTGATCTTACATTGGCCTCAGCAAATCAGTTGGCTGAGATGTGCACTTCCTGACAGAGGCCTTACTTTACTCTAAGTCTGAATAAGACAAACATGACACACCTAACCAGGGGTGGACAGTAACGAAGTACATTTACTTGAGTACTGTACTTAAGTACATTTTTCGAGTATCTGTACTTTACTTGAGTGTTACTTTTTTTTGGAAACTTTTTACTCCACTACATTTGAAATGCAAATATTGTACTTTTCACTCCACTACATTTCTATGAAGGTTCTCGTTACTCGTTACTTTAACGCATAGCTTTGAAGTCAGCGGACAAATTTTCTTTTCTAAAATGCGATAGGCTATATTGTGTTCATCACAGGGGAAAAACCAATCACAGTAAACTACTCCAATGCTGTCAGTCAAGTGCGTGCGGCATTTGTTTTAACAACTGAACTTGGCGGTTTTACTGATGGCTACTACAATGGAAGATAAAGATGATGAAGATAAAGGTTCCTCACCAGAGCAGCCATGGCCATATCTTAAGTCCATGTCTGACATTTTTGAAATCAACTGGTTTCCAAGCTAACTGCTTCCCTTATGCGTACGGAAACCAGTTGGCTTGAAAACCATTTGGGACATAACACCGGGTCCTGTGTGAATCCACTGCTGACACAAACTAATAGTTAGCTAGCGAAAATGCCGAGTTAACGTTACTGACAAAAATCCTTTCAGAAATATATGTTTTAATCTTGTCAGGTAAACAGAGTAATATTTGTAAGGTCAGCGGATCCACATAGAACCCGGTCCCAATAACCTAACCAATGAATGCATCAGACAAAATAAGAAACTGATGAAAGAAAAAGAATGAAAATAAGAAAAAAAACCCATTAAGGCTCCAAACCTATGGGAACATATGGTCAAAACAGAGTGGCAATGGATGTCTGAATCCGTGTGCTTCTGCCTTGTCCAGTACCCAAATCTCACAGCCTGGAACAGTGAATTTACAAAGTGCTGAACCCCAATGAGACATCAGCAGGTGGAGGAACCCATGACCTTTCATAATTTACTGGAAAGCACACACACAGGGAGGGGATAAGGCCCTGAGTAAGTCATCTGTCTCTACGTTTGGAGGGAATGATGTGCAGTTTTGATGTTTTCAGGCTCCACTGACACTCTAACAGTGAAAGTCCAGTTACTTGACTCAAACAAGCAGAAAACAGGAGGAGGAGTTCTGTGACTTAGAGGGTGTGGGAGAGACTCCCCGGTCAGGGCCAGATGTGACCGAGTCCTTTCTCCACACTCAGTTCTCTACTTCCTATACTAAGTTCTTCTTTTTTTAAAAAAATAAAGTCTAAGCTTCAAAAAGCGGTCAAAGTCTTCAGGAGTCCGATGCAGTGTAAGTTTATTGCATTCAGCAGTGAACAAAATACAACAAACTAAGTCAGTGTGTGCATCGTTTTCAGTTGGATTACTTCTCCTTCAGAGCAGGTTCCTAGTAAGACTTTGCTTTAAATTGCTTAGTAGCCGCGATTTCTGGGTTCTCTCTTGTCTCTGTTGCGTGTAATTGTCCGAGTAGCTGCGATTTCTGTTTGCTCTGTATACTCTGCTGTCGTTTACCATATATAATTTACTTCGTGCGTGAGTCTTTCAGGGCTTGCTTTACCTAGGTTCTCCATCTATTTAGAACTGTGTGCGCTGTCTGGTATCGTTCTTAGCTTACTTTACTAGGGAGTTTGTATTGAATTCCTGTCGCATCAGCTGCTAAGTTACTGATTTGCAGTTGTTTGTTACTCTCGGTCACAGAATTTACGCTTTGTTCTAGCCAGCCCTTAAGCCGCGAATGCTGTAGTCACAAGACTCATTAGTAATAGTGCTTCCGCCAAGCGGCAGCTGTAGCAGTCTCGTCTCCCTTGTCTCGTCGGACTAAGACAAGGGAGTCTACCTGTGGGAGTCCACCGAGGACGGACAACGAGGAAGCGGAGACAACTACTACCTGTCTGCCGTACTCTAAGCGATTTATTTTCATCTTGATTTATTTATTTTTCACTTGCTTATCTGTGTAATTGTGCTGAGCTGTGTCTCTTCCCTACCTCCTAAAATACCTTGTCCCCCTCTCACTAATCATGAGTCATCTCCCTATTCCTGTTCAAGTTTCCTCTTGCAATCTCCGCAGGTGGCGTCCGATGCATCCTCGTGGACGCAACCTGTCTAACCTCATCCATCCACCACGCTCTGCTAACACTGCTGCTGGCATTTCAGGTGGTCTCTGGAACTGCCAATCGGCGGTACAGAAGGCCGACTTCATCTCCGCTCAAGCCTTCATGCTGTCCCTGCACTTTCTGGCCCTCACTGAGACGTGGATCATGCCGGAGAACACGGCCACTCCTGCTGCCCTCTCCACAGCCTTTTCCTTCACCCACACTCCCAGATCCTCGGGGAGGGGTGGGGGAACTGGCTTCCTGATCTCCCCCTCATGGAGCTTCCAAGCAACCTCTCTCCCTTCTATCTCCCCAACATCTTTTGAATTTCATGCTGTTTCTGTTTATTCCCCTTATAAACTACACATGACTGCTCTATACCGCCTCCCAGGCCCTCTGCAGTCATTCCTAGATGAACTGGACATCCTCCTCAGCGCCTTCCCTGAAGACGGCACTCTCATCCTGCTGCTAGGAGACTTCAACCTTCCGAATTCTACTCAGTCTGATGGCCAACTCTCCCTCCTTCAGTCCTTTGACTTCACCCTCGTGGAGTCCCCTGCAACGCACAAGGGTGACTGATAGTATTCGTGCTGATAGAACCAAACTTGATCTCCCCCCTCGTGGGGAAACACCCGCAAACTCTTCTCCACCTTCTCCTCCCTCCTCTCTCCTCCTCCTCCTCCTCCTCCCTCATCCCTATCTGCTGATGACTTTGTCTCCTTCTTCGAGAAAAAGATCAATGACATCTGCGACTCCTTCCCCCCACCCCCTCCCACCCCGGATCCTGCACCCTCCCCCCCTCCACTATCTTTTCCTCCTTCTCCCCTCTATCTGACGCTGAAGCTCTCCTACTTATAAAATCCCATCGTCCTACTACCTGTCCTCTTGATCCCATCCCCTCTCCCCTCTTTCAGGCCATCTCGGACGACATTCTGCCCTTCATCTCGTCCTTGATCAACAGCTCCCTATCGACTGGCACGGTTCCCTCTGCCCTGAGGAGAGTACGGGTCAAGCCACTGCTCAAAAAGCCCACTCTAGACCCTGCTGATGTCACTAGCTGCTGTCCAGTCTCTCTCCTACCGTTTCTCTCCAAAACCTTGGAACGTGCAGTCTATAACCAACTCTCTCCATATCTTCTGCAGAACTCCTGGATCAGAATCAATCTGGATTCAAAGCCAGCCACTCCACCGAGACAGCCCTCCTTGCTGTCACGGAGGAACTCCACATGGCCAGAGCGAAGTCTCTCAGCTCTGTCCTCATACTCCTAGACCTCTCCGCAGCATTCGACACGGTCAACCACCAGATCCTCCTCTCATCCCTTTCTGGGCTGGGCTTCGCGGGCTCTGCACTCGCATGGTTCAAGTCCTATCTGTCTGACCGTTCCTACCTGGTCTCTTGGGGGGAATCGGTCTCCTCCACCCGCCCTTTCCACACTGGAGTCCCACAAGGTTCTGTACTTGGTCCACTCCTCTTCTCTCTCTACACCAGATCACTCGGTCACGTTATCTCCACCCATGGCCTCTCTTACCACTGCTACGCTGATGACACACAGCTGTTCTTCTCCTTCCACCCCTCTGACTCCCAGGTTCAACCTCGCATCGCAGCCTGCTTAGCTGACATTGCCTCCTGGATGTCTGCTAACCATCTCAAACTCAACCCGGAGAAAACGGAGCTCCTGTTTTTTCCTGCTAAGAACTCCCCAGCGATCGACACTGCAATCACCATCGAGGGATCTGTGGTATTCCCCACCACAGCAGCCAAAAACCTTGGTGTAACCCTCGACAACCAGCTGACATACTCCGATCACATCGCGGCAGTCACTCGATCCTGCAGATTCTCCCTATACAACATCAGGAGAATCCGCCCATTCCTAACACAACAGGCGACTCGGCTCCTGGTCCAAGCGCTTGTCATCTCCCGACTGGACTACTGCAACGTGCTACTGGCTGGCTTGCCAGCCTGCGCCATCAGGTCGCTCCAGCTCGTGCAGAACGCCGCTGCACGCCTGGTATTCAACCTTCCTAAACACTCTCATGTCACTCCACTGCTTACTGCACTCCACTGGCTTCCGGTAGCAGCCCGCATTCAGTTCAAGACACTGGTGCTGGCCTACCAGACCACAAGAGGCTCTGCCCCATCATACCTTCAGGCTCTTATAAGTCCATACACCCCAACTAGGACCCTCCGCTCTATGACGTCTGGACAACTGACGGTCCCCTCACTTCGGGAACCCGGCAGCCGCTCCTCCCGACCACGCCTCTTCTCCGCCATTACCCCGAGGTGGTGGAACGACCTCCCCCATGCAGTCAAGACCGCGGAATCTCTTACCATCTTCCGCAGGAAACTGAAAACCCACCTCTTTAGAACCCACCTGTCCCCCAATGCCTAACCTCCCTTTCCTAAAAAAAAGAAAAAAAAAATCTAAATCTAGAATTTTATATTTAAAATTTTACCTGCATGCAAAACCTATGTAACCAATAAACGCATAACACGGTTGTATGGTAACACCCCTTACATCATCCGTTTTTGCATGGTCCATCCCATTCGCTTCCAGAAATTTCCCCAAATTTTCCCAGAATTTCATTATTCCATACATCACTGTTTCCGATTTCCTTTTTTGGCTATGTAAAAATGATGATTAAGCCATGTCCTCACTTTGCCCTCACTTTGCTTTGGATGCTTTACCATGTCCCCGATCTTACCCCAGATATTTACCCCTTAATGCAGGTGTTTGTTATCAAGTGATGGCTAGTCCATGCAAGGCGGACACTGACGCCACTACGCCCCAGCCATTACTTATGCTTCCCTGTCACTATGACCTAGATATTATCCTTTTCATATTGCCTCTATGTTTTGCTGATGTTCCATCTTCCTTTTTTGGTATACCAAGGCCCTCTTCCGTTGGCTTCAACTTACAGAGGCCCTCTTCCATTTCTGAGGCCTTCTTCCATTTCTCCAACAAGGGCCGCAAGTTTTTCAACACAGAAACACTGTGAGTCACACAGAACCACTGTTAATCACACAGAACCATTGTGAATCACACAGAACCACTGTGAATCACACAAAAACACTTCTTCTGACTCATTTACACCATTTCCCACTTAGCTCTTGCAAGTTTCAAAGTTTTCTCTTACACTTTCGCAGTAAAAAGTGTACTTTAGTGTACTTTACTGCAGTACTCTTTTTAGAATCACATTTAGAGCAAACCATGTGATCTTAAATTGGCTTCAGCAAATAACCTGGCTAGGTAGAAGCCTTCCTGATATAGGCCTTAATTTAGTCTCCGTCTGAATAAGACAAACACCTAACCAATGAATGCATCAGACAAAATAAGACCCTGAGTTCTTTCACTTTCAGTTAAGGTACAGACACTTCTTGTAAGTCACATGACTGCAAGGAAAGCAACAAAAGGTCATGGTGAAACCACTGGGAGGATTAAAGACTGGGACTGCTGAGTAAATGGTCCCAATCTAGTTCTATATAATAATATACTGTGTATGGTAATGTCTATCCAGGTGTGAACACTTGTTAGTGCAGTAACACAAGTGTGACAGCTTTTATTCTTGTACCCTTTAATGCCTTTTTTTTCAAATAGAATACCTCTGTTATGACCCTGAGTCATAAACGTGTATTATTTTGTATTGCTGTTGTTTTTCTCCCCCTGCCTGTGTGTGGTGCTGTTTCCTCCCCTGCCTGTGTTTCCCCCGTATGTCTCTTTAATGTGTTACTCCGCAGGTGGCGATCGAGGATTGGCCCACGGTTGACGGCGCCAGTTTTAAAAAGACACGCCACCCAGATGCCGGTTGCCTCTCGTTTTGTCCTGGCCACTTTGTCCGTTTCCGTTCATTTGCGATTTGATAACTAGTTGTGTGTGTTTCGAGAAAGATTCGTTGTATGTGTTTTGGAGGAAGATTCGTTGTATCGTTTGTAAAACTTTATTGGTGTGTTTGTGATTTTCGTTGTTGTAAAATAGTTGTAAATATTTTTCGTGTTAACTGTTCGGGTAGTGGTAGGGGGTGTGAAGCCATTTTTGTTGCTCTCCTTTTCTCCTGTTTTTTCGTTAGAGAGTTAGGGAAGTTTTCTGTATTTTCTTTTCTTTTATTTTTGGAAAGTAGGTTATTTAGTTTGGGGAAATATAGATTGTTTTGTTTGTTGTTTTGGCCGCGCTCACCCCCAAAGCTTTTTACTACCACTTGTAAATAAATCACTTTTTGGATTGTAATTCGTGGGCACGGGTCATCACTAGGTACAGGAAAAGGGGGGGTCACTTTTGTTATGCTCAGTACCCCTAGGCTGGGCATAACAACCTCTTTCTATGTTGTGAGCACAACTACAGTATAATTGGGCTTGAGTCCATGAAATGAATGCATTTCTTTCATACACATCAGAGTTTTTTTTCCCCAAAACATGACACTTCAACCACGTACTATTGTATTAAGGAATACAGGGGCTAATATTCCTTGTCAAAGACACAATTCTCTGAGCTGAAACAGGTCACCAGTAAAATGCTCTCATATCATTGGGTATCAGGAACCATGGTGAATAATAACAGGATATGGGGTTGGCGAGGTCGTTACACAGGAGCAAGAGCAGGAGAGTGGGACTGTACGATGGGCAAAAATAGATTGAAGTAAAGCCTGTAAACATATAACGAATTAAACAAAAAGTATGAAAATAAGAAAAAAAAATCAAACGTTAAGGCTCCAAAACTAGACGAACATATGGTCAAAACAGAGTGGCAATGGATGTCTGAATCCGTGTGCTTCTGCCTTGTCCGGTACCCAAATCTCACAGCCTGAAACAGTGCACTTACAAAGTGCTGAACCCCAATGAGACATCAGCAGGCAGAGGAACCCATGACCTGCCATAATTTACTGGAAAACACATAAACACAAACACGGAAATGCAGACACAACAGCAAACGAGCACAAAGCGTGAAGGGACACACTAGCAAATAGTTTAATTACCTTAAATGTTTAGCGTTAGTAGTATATATCCTACACTTTGTCAAACTGTCAATCAAATTGATTTATGACCCCCCTGTGAGGACACCCCACCCCTCTCGCCCTCCCTTTCCCCTCCCTCGGCCGGTATGATTGACAGGGTATGTGTGTGAGACATGGTGGTGTGGAGACTGCGTGGGGAAAACGTGGTATCTGGATTTCACCAATACATTTATTCAGTGAGATGTTGTTTTTTATGTTTGGCGGTTTTATTGATATGTGATCATCAATTTAAGTCGGAACAGGTATACTATAAGTTTTGTTTGATGATGGATGGATATCTGGTCGGAAATACCGTTGTCTTGGTGAGCACTCCTGCGCCTTTAAAATAGGATCAAAAGCATGAACAAAAGTACGACAAATTGGCTACCGACGGTTGGAATCTGTGCTATTTGATATTGTTGAGGGGCTTAAAAACAGCGCAAACTTCCAGCTCAGTGCGCACTGGTTGAAAGATCTGGTCGTTAAATCTACCGCATGTTTGCAAATGAAAAATACTTCCACAAACCCGATTATGACAGTATGAGACAAAGTCTGTATAACATGATGGCCCACCATCTACTAAACGGTGTCACCCATGTGTCAGTGCCTAGGATTGGTTGGGGGCTGGACCAACTAAAGTAGGAAAAGGTGTCTGGAATTGTAGAGGAAGTCTTTCATCAAACGGATATTCGAATCGGTATATACACCCTTTGTAGTTTTCAACATGCAGGACGTAGCCTAATCAAATTTTGGTCCGATTGCCAGACCAGGTGTTAGATACCAGTGTATTGTTGGTCTACTGCACGACAAAAAGAAAAAGGCATGATTGTAGGCGCCAGGTGTAGGGAATGGCCAACGAACGTGTGGTGCAATGCCCCAGGGGAATCAGAGCGTGTGACACAATTACCTGTATTGACGATCCACTGCACGACAAAGAGGTGTAATTGTAGCCGACAGGTGTGTTGGAGGTGATCATTCGGAGCCACCGCCCATTCTCTACATGCATTGAAAAGACTGTCGCCGGTAAATGAAATAACAACACCTGAAGTCGGGCGCAGGCTTGATGAATTTTGCAGGGATCTAGGGAAAACGAATCTGACTTGCACACAAGGGTCTGAGTCTGCTGAGATGCCAGCCGGATCGTCTTCACCAGGGGATGTAGAGACCAAGACCACACCGCTGAAGATGCGGATGGTTGCGTCCCCCCGCTGAGGTTCAAACTCATAAAGGCTGCTGTTGGTCTCATGTCATTGAGGCAATGCTGCAGGAACATTGTTTTGGGTGTCCATTAAGGCATTCATGTCTCCTTGAACCAGATCCCTACTTTTTTCGATCACACATCGTGGAAATAAAGCTTTTTAAGCCCGAGTTACCACATGCCATCACACATCTGCTGGACACACACAAACTACTATTACACCCGCAAAAATTTCGTGGTACTGCGGAGACTATTGTCCGCGAACTTGAAGACGAGCCGTACATTTGTGAGAAACTGAAAGAAATTGGGGAAAAAGTGAAAAAAGTGACTGTTGGCGGGGAAGAAGTGGTTGACTCGTGTCTGTGGCAGGATCGGTCTGTCAAATGAGTCTGTTAAATAGTGACAGGGGTGTCCGGTCCTGATTAAAATTCTAATACACAACTGTGTTTTTTATCACATTTGCCCCATTCATTACCCTGTTCCCCTGAAGAATTGCTGGGTGATATCACACTACATGACGTGACAGGCTCCAGTCCTTATGGTTTATTTACAATGAAGCCTATACTTGCCATCCAAATCAGAATGTACAGAGACAAACACAACAGCATCCAAAAGTGCACACAAATAATGATGACTCAGCAGATGCCCATATACAGTATATAAGCATATAAAGATGAAGCAGAGATTAGGTTCGTCTAAGTCCTCTGTCTGCCTTTTATAGTAAGTGACAGCTCTGTTACCTCAGAGTTTTATAATGAAACTTTCAGTTCAGGCTTCTGAACTGACGTACGAACAATCAAGCCATGGAGCTGTTACCATATTTGGTCAGTATTGTCCAAATGAAACTGAAAGTGAGAGAGCATTTCCTTATTTAAGTTCCGGGCTACATGACTAAGAGCCAGTTTGCCTGGAAGGTTGGCAACAGAGCAGGAGAAAGAGGTGCTGCTTGCACTTCCGACATTTAATCTTTTTTAACGATCTAGCTGCAGTCATATGCAGTGTGTGGCTAATATTACCACATTTGATGAGTGTTGTCAAAAGGACTCTCACGGGATGAGATGTTTGTGTCTCCTTATTTGATTCCTCACCTGCTTTTTCCTGAAAAGAGGACAAGTAAAAAGTGAGTAAAAATGTCATTATTTTGACTGAAGCACCGTGACTAAAACAGACAGCACTTTATCATTGCTTTAGCCTATTTTCTCTTTATATCCTGATTTCCTGTTTAATATCTGAAAACATAAAAATGTTTACCTCTGAGGGAAAGAAAAAAACAGATTAAAAAAATGATTCTTTTTTATCATAAAATCAAAGTTTTTTTTTTTTTAAGAAATTTGAAGTTTTTTTAAAACTTGAAACCTTAACAGCTTGACCTGCTGGTCACCGCTATGATGTTTATATGTTTCTCTTAAACCTGTTAAACACTATCGAACCACAAATGACTCACGTCAAAGCTTCACAGTATATTGACATATTACTGCTTTAAGTACGCCTAACTGACCATAGTTTGACAAGATTACATTATTGATCGAATACATAATTTGGTTATTGTCTTCCCTATTTGATTACTGTATTTTTTTTAATCACAAATTATGAGCGAAGATTTTACATGTGAAGTGGGACTGTTCATCCTGTGACATGTTTGGAAATGTAATAAAAGATGTTTAGAGAATGATATATATGAAAAGAAATGTTTTCTTTATCAATAAAATTATGTGGGTCATTTTTGACAGAAAACACAACAAATACCATTATGTTGTAAATTCTAAATTTTGGGGGAAAAAAAAAAATTCCTCTTTATATTAAACAGAATGGTGCAATTTCATCTAAAAGAGTCCTTTAAACTAAACATTTACATTTAACATGTAACTTGTGATAATTACAAGGAATAAAGCTGTTAAATGGTCCTAATCAAAATCAAATCATTGTCTCGATCTAACGAAAATTTATCAACATTTTCTGGTAAATTTTGAACAGAAACACACCAAACGTTTTTATTTTGTGCTATTGTAATTTTTGGACATTTTTAAAAAGCACGTTGCTTACACTTAAGCAAACATCAGTCACCGGTGATCACTCAAATTACACTGTAACTGAGCACAATATGAAAGGTATAACAATTAGTAGTCTGTGTGTAACATTTAAAACAGTTGGGAATTAAGTAGTTTTCACACACTGCAGTAATTCAGTCCTACATTCCCATGGTTATCATTGTTACAGTGACTGGCTGTATCATAAATTACTGAATTTATGATGACGATGATGATGATGATGCACTCTTTTGCATGCTCAAAGGAAATTTCATGACTGTGGTAACAGCTCTATGAGTTTCAGAATGATAGTGGCTTGTGGCTATCCTGATCAGAGGCCGTCATACTCACAGAAGGCTAAATCTGTGCTGGTTTTCCTAGAGGTTCCAGGAGCACATTGTTCATATTTTCCATTTCCATGGTAACCAATGCTTTCTCTCCTTGTCTCCCTTGGGTTAGGGCTGGTCTGGTTCAACACTGCCATTTTCCTTGGAAGGATGCAACACACCTAATCCCTTGCCATCGGCGGAGGTACATTTTGTGGCTGTTGAGTCAAGTTGAATGATTTTTCAGCACAAATCCTGAATCTGTTCTGAAATGAATTGATCTGAACATTTGCACAGATAGAAAATGGTAATGTTGGGAATAACAGAGAGGAGGGGAAAAAAAGCAAAGATAACTGATACTAGAACTGTCAAGACTTCACCCTGCCTTGTTCTGCCGCAAATGGTCAATTTTACAACAATATCTAATAGACTTGATACTGATACAAAGTGTAAACTATCACCAATAATAATGTATGGGTATAACAAGTCTTCTTACGTTTTAAGAAATAAGACGTTTTAAAAAAGTCGCCTTTTCTTCCGTCAAATACTGTGTGCGTTACAGTGTAATTAGCTGGATGCAGTTAAAGTCTGTTAAACAGATTTCCTCCCCTCTTATCTGACCTTCAAAAAAGAAACAGATGAGCATTTCCTCCATAAAAATGCTCTGTATTCTCGAGGTCTTCGATCAGTTTCACAGCCATATCATCACACATGCTTTCCACATGTCATGAGCAGGTAGAAGCTGAATGTTGCAACTTAGACATCTGATGTCACCTTTATCTTTATAATTAGCAACATGCGACTCTCTGCAGACTCAAATGAAACATTTCTTATTCAGTTCCCTTCACTTGAAAGTCCTTTGGCTCTTTACTATATCCCATAATATTCTGTGATGCCTCAGTGACCCTGTCACTTTCTTTACAGCTAAATCGTAGCAGAGTTTTCCTGCCACAAAAGCTGTCAGTGGGTGTGTGAATTTTGCCTGTCTTTAAATTCCTCCCATATGAATATGCACATCAAGAACTTGTCATGATAGCTTTCATGGTGACATTGAATTTTAGCTTGTTTTGGTACAGCTATTGTTCTCTGACAAAAAAGGTATACTGGTTTGTTATTTACCTCCACGAAAGCGAATTCCTCTTCTCATGCTTCCTGAAACTACTTGTATGAGGTTTTGCATTTCGCCATGTCTTGTGCAACTAGCTCTCACTTAAGGGTTCATTTGTGCTAAATCCATGACTGATCAATGAGGACCAAAAATCACAAGTGCCAACTTTTGGTCCGGGGTGTAATTGCAGGTAGAATTTGTTTATAGCCTAACATCGTTGGAATGAGAGTAAAAACTGGTTCCTTATTAGGGGCCAAGCAGCGAAGCTGCAGGCACCTATTGTAGTCGTTAGAGTTTTTCACTATTATTAGGGGTCTAAGCAGAGAGGCTGCTGGAACCCTATCGTGTTTGTTCTGATTTTTGAAGTCCCACTATTATTATACTTCATCACATGCGAGTCTATGGCAGCCCCTAGAACCGTATGGTAAAAAGTGAAATTTGGCACATTGATAGAGGACCGTCTAAGGCAGGGGTGGGCAAATCCGGTCCTGGAGGGCCATGGTCCTGCTGTTTTTCTTGTCGACCAACTAAATACAGTCTCTGATTGGCTGAAGAGCGTGCACACCTGTTTTCAAAGTGAAAATCAACAGGTAGCTAAGAGGTGAAAACAAAAACTGACAGGACACCGGCCCTCCAGGACTAGATTTGCCCACCCCTGGTCTAAGGTATCCAGCACCCAAATTTGGGGGTCAGTCCATGCATCCCTGTAGTGCCGCCAACAGACCAAATTTCAAGGTACATTTTTGCTTATAACTTTTGAACCCTTTGTCCTAGAGTTGTGTCTTCCCCCTGAATACTTAGGTCATAACGAGTCGATTGCACTCAGTGTAATCAATTTCCGCCTAATTAGATTTTCTACCATTTTTAATTTTTTGAAAAATCTACTTGTATTAGACAGACCATCGATCCGATTACCACCAAATTTGGGACACATCATCTACAGAGTAGTCTGATCAAAAGTTATAAAAAGAGTTTTTGCAAGGTCAAAGGATATGGCCACTGTCATCCAAAGTATTTAGATGATGAAGCTACCAAAACAGGAAGTGAGCATATCTCAGCAATATTTAGATGGATTGATGCCAACCTTGGTACACTTCATTTGGAGGGGGAATAATTTGTCCCCACCATGTTTCATGAAATTTGGCCACATCATGGCACCATGCCAGAAAACACACACAAAAATATATTAAAATACCCATAACTCCAGGACAAAAGCAGGTATTTGAACCAACCTTCTTGTGCATGATCACAGTAATCAGCCTTAACTGAAATTTTATGAAACCTAGGAGTTGCCCATTTTGTTTGTTGGCCATCTTGGTTTTAACAAATTTCAACTGTTTTCAATCTGAGCTTATAGAGGCCATACATGGATCCTGGTGAAATTTGGCACCCCTCATAGGGCACAGCCCAAGGCATCTAGGCACCAAATTTGAGGTCAATCCATCAATCCTTGTAGCACCACCAACAGGCTAATGTTCAGAGCACATCTTTGCTTATAACTTTTGAATCATTGAGCCTAGAGCAATCATTTTTATTCCACTTAATCCCTGTCTCATGCTGAGTGAAGTGAATTCAGTTTATCTGAAATCACCATATTTCATTTTCTGCCATTCTGAGCTTTTCATAAACCCTACTTTTATGAACTAGTCCTAGAGCTTTGATCCTGTCACCACCAAAGTTGGTACACATCATCTACAGTGGAGCCTGACCAAAAGTTGTGCAAAGAATTTTGCTAGGACAAACGATATGGCTGCTGTCATTCAAAGAACTTCAATGGTGGAGCCTCTAAAACAGGAAGTGAGCCTATCTCAGCAATGATTACGTGGATTGATGCCCAACTTGGTACATCTCATTGCCAGGTTGAGCACTGGGTCCCCAGCAAGTCTGGTGAAATTGGGGGTGCTATACCGGAAAAACACATAAAAATCTTAATTCAGGAAGAAAGCAGCTATTTCAATCAAACTTCTTGTACATCATCACAGTAAAGAATCTTAGCTGAGAAGTTATGAACACTCTATGCAGACCATTGTATTTTTAACTCATCTTGGTATCATTGTTTTTTAATGGTTGTCTATGGCAGGCCAAAAGAGCCCTAGCTGAATTTTGGTGGAATGTGGCACCCTCATAGGGAACAGTGGGTTTCAGTGTGTCTGTTCACCGTGTGATGGACTGGTGTCTTGTGCAGGGGTTATTCTGATTACTTGTCTACCTGGTGCCCATGAGCTGCTTGGCCCCTTTGTTGCCGCTTGCAGCAATATTTGCACCTGTAATCATAATTAATAGGTAATAATAATATCATTTGGGAGGGTATGCAAAAAATCTGGTCAACAGCCACATGTGGCCCATGGACCACATGTTGAGTAGTCCTGGCCTAGAGGCTGCAGGAGCATATTGTACATATTTTCCATTTTTCCCACTATCAGCACTTTCTCTCCTTGCAGGAATCCCACCTTGTCTGCCTGGGGATAGAGCTCCTTACTGGGGTCATTCTCCTTGGACAAATGCATCACTCATAATCTGTCACCATCTGTGAAGGTAAATCATGTGACTGTTGACTCCTGTTTAACACTAAAAGCACCGCAGACAGTTCTATTGTAGGGAGCGATTACAGATTTGGACATTCTAATTGTTGGGCGACATGTCGGGTGACGGAGTAAGCTATAAACTGGACTTTATGCTTACTCAGCAGAACAACCTATCGGAATGACAAGACAGGCAATAATTGGTTGAGAATTACAATGCGTGTAAATCAAAACTTGTGGAAGTTTAGAGTGTGACACTGCTTTGGGTGGCGCTGGAGAAGTAGACTAAAGCGTTTCAGTTCCGAACTCGTCTGTTTCCGTGAAATTATCGCTTATACCACATAATAAGCCCAGCCAAGCATATCAAGCTTTACACTTGCATTTTAATAAATGAATTATCTACCACAACTAACAGATCATTCTATGCCATGATAGAAGCAAACACTACAACTTTTCAAGGCATTAAGTGGGCTATGAGTAGCCTAACACCTAGCCTGCCAAGTAACCTACGAGTAACACCTCCCAACCCCCTCCCAATAGAGTGCCATAGTCTATTGTTAGTCTCCCGCATTACAATAATTTGGCCAAAACTAGTTCATACCACGAGTAGCTTACCACGGTCTATCATGAGTCTCATCTAAATCTAATTCCACACATGTAATAGAAAATGTAGGCACAGCTTGGAAATGAATAAATATGCATGGATGTTGTTTTTACAAAATATGTATGTCGCAATGGATTTTCGTAAACAAAGCTGTGTCAGGTGTGTAGGCTTTTAGAGTAAATAACGTAGCATAAGATGGCCGAATTTTTACCATTTATTGAAACTAAATTACAGCACGAAAAAACGCCCTTCTTTTTGGTAAATCAGCAGCTGTGTAGTTTATTTACAGTAAATACTTAAGAATGAATTATACATTATACAAGATAGATACATGAGACAGTGTATACAGTGAAAAATGTACTAACTAAATAAATAGATAACAAAGTACTTTTCGAGCTATTTAGTATCCTATGTGTCGGGATGCTGTAACCCTTTTTACAGAGCCTGTTCAAGCAGGGAATGTTGTACCTCGCTGTTTTGTGTTCCCATTTCAAGTGGAGAGATATTCGACCGACAGCCTAGAACAATAGCCTAGGTGTGATCCCAACCCCCTCCTAACGACCGCGTCATGAATCACTTGGTCAACTGACCAACTCAGAAGTTCCCTTCAATGTAGACTAAAAGATTGTTTGACAGTGCCTACTGTCGGCCTACTGTCATCTTTCCCTACATAGGGAATTGCGTTCAACGTGTATTTTGTCTCAACGTCAGCGGCCACCCAGAATTTAATAGCAAATTAGCCCGGTTTTAATGGCCATGTACTGTGTGAAACGACACATTAACGACTTGATAGGGAACAGTTGTTCATCTACAGTTATGTTCTCACTAGGTGTGTAAGAAGCAATACTTTATCAAAAATCTAATTTATCTGTCACAAGGTGGGCAGCCCTTGCATTCTTCTCATCAAAGCGCAGATAGCGCGTGATATCGTGGAATCTCTGTCGAGACATCCGTCTCTGAAAATGGAATTTCCCACATTAGCAGACCAGTAGTCGTCCGGGTTCATGCTTTTACCGCACATAATACCTCTCAAATAAAGGAGACCCGCAGTTTGAACTTATCAGCATCATTTCGGTCAGTTTCTGCTTCAGAGTATTTCTGAATCTTTCACCACATTTCTGTGTCAATCAAACACACTAAACTGCTCAATGTACCTGTAATATTGTCCTTGGCATAACATGTGGGCCCTGGGGTTTCTCTCATGATATTGCACTCTCGCGCTCTACCCAGAGGGTTGCCAACAGTTTGTTTAACCCATACTGTGCCGTCTCTTGCATAGGGTGTTATTATATTGAATGAATTAGTATCTGCAAAATTCCTGCCAACTATCTAAGTCGTATAATAATTAGTTACGCCCCTGTACGTGAAACAAAATTGCGTTTATTATACGTTGATCCGCTTTACAAAACATTTGCATTTTAATATTGTAAATTATTGTTGCAGCTCTAAAATAATGTAATGTCATGACATGAGAATAAAGCTTTTCATAGTCTACACACGAACTATTAGTCATATGATGACCAATTACGCACGGTTCAAGTAGGCTAGTGCAAAAATTAGTGACAATTGATACACCCATGTAGGTCTACATGAAACAAAAATGCGCTTCATAGTTATTAAATTGTCGTCATTTTTGCACATTATGTAATATTAATTTATAACTCTCGATAGATATATATAAAACCCTGATATATATATAAAGACGGAAAACTAGTACGAGCGAACCCTTGTGACATCTGCTGAGAGAAAAGAGAATCGCAGCCTTGAAAGGCAGAAAACAACATGGCCGAGCACGAGGCTGATGGCAATTTCACAGAAATAGGAGCAAAATAGCTTTAAATTAGCTTGTACAGGGGTGATTTTTGAAAATTTAAGGCTGCTGGGTGATAAAACGCACAAATCTAGGAAAAGTCATGAAAGGAGGGTCCTGAAATTTGACCGAGTGCAAAGATTTAAAACTTAAAAACTTTAAAAAACGTAAAACTTAGATTTTTTTTGGGGGGGGGGGGGTCACTGCGGTCTGATGACCGCCGCTCGGTGCTTCTAGGTATAAGTAGGTCAAACCACCATGGTGCTTCTAGTAAGACGTCACAGCGGTCAAATGACCGGCACTCGGCGCTTCTAGTGTTAATGATTAACAAGCACACAACCTCCGTATTTGGCAAATGAACTGCGCAAACTGAGTGCAAATGTTGACAACAATAGAGAGGAAAAATAATTAAGAGGTTACTAATAAAGTTCAATAAAAAATATTAACAGAACAATGGGACAAGTAAGAGTTAAACATGACAGAATGGCCAAGGAAGGGCAGTTCAGGAATTAAAGCTTGCTCCGCAGAGACTGCATGTATAATAAATACGTAATAGTGTAGTTTCTGCCAATGCCTCTGTGTTAAGCTAAGCATTGTGCTAAGCATTATTCACTGAGCATTACTGAGCACTACTGTGGTCACCTGTGCTGTTGTTGGAACCATCTGTACATGTCATCAAGATTGTTCACAAACAACAATAACAACAACAAAGCTCTCCGCTCAACTGTGGGCTAAGGGTAACGAGATAGTCCAGTTATTTCCTGAATCAATGTGAAAATGTAGTTTTTTGATGCTTTATTTTATGGTCAACAGTTCACAAGTAAAACTTGCTTAATATATTACTTCATAAATCAGTAAAAACTGCCGTTATTTAGATTTTGTCAGAACAAATATTGGCAAATTTTATTAATACTCCAAAGACATCTTCCCTGTAAAGCAAATTCCATTCCAGCTATGTATTTATGAAGGATAGAAATATTTTGTGTGACTACTGTTCAAATAATGGTAGCGTACGAATATTCTTACTAATACATTCAGTCATAGGGCCTGTTTTTGTGTGTGATTAGCATAATGGCCACATTCAGAGGTATAAAAGTGATGAACTGTGAGGTGAAAAGGAATTGTTTCAAACTGAAATACATTAAATTAAATTTAAATTGTATAATATGCTCATGCTTTGTGTTTGACAACGTAACTTTAGTTACGACTAAGTTTCATTTCTATTTCACTTTAATTTCTTTTGTTCCTCCAGGAAATGTGAAACACAGAAGAAAATCAACACGTTGAAGACACTGTTCATTATATTACTTTCCAAATTCAAATCCTTAGACTCATGTGGTACTGTATATTTGAGGTGAAACAATGTTAGGAAATTAGGGAATAAACCTGGATGACATCTGCAGTTAGTAAATGAAGATAACCGTGTGACCAATCAGACATCTTTGAGAAGATAAAAGAATACTTGAAAAGTGTTAGAAGGCCAGAATGGAGTCATTAAAAGAAAATATAGCGCGGGTTAAGGAAAGTCTAATGGAGCTTGAGAATTTGTTTAAGGAGGGCAAAGATCGAAATGATGCTAAAGTAAAAGACATGGAAGACAAGATCCGCATTGCTTTCGATGTCCCGAGGGAAAGCTGGATGAACACCTGTCAAACTCTGAAGGATGTCATAGAAATCTTGCATAAACAGCTGGACATTGTACAGAGTGCAACACTCTCATCCGAGAAGATTTCAGATAAGGAGGTTCTGAAGAATGCATCTGGGGGTCTGGCTTTGGAAGGGGTTTACGAAACCAGGAATCCTGAAGACTTCCTGGTGAAAAGAGATCAGCTCATTGAGATTCCAGATTCGTTTTCACTTACCGGCCCAAAGCAAAATACCACGTACGAGCAGAGAGAATTTTCATCCCACAAATCTGAAACAGTTTTCCACAAAGTCATGGAGAAACTAGGCCATAGCTTTAGCTGCTCATTGAACATTGGATTCAAAGGCTTCAGCTTTGGCGTTGGAGTGGAGAAAAATCAATTTAGTGAGACAGAAGAAACAAGTTCAAATTCACAAGAAGAGTCCTACATCCTCCACACAAAGTACAACTACATCCCCCTTGCATCTGGATTTTTTCAGAAGGATGAACTCAAGCTTTCCACTGGGGCTGTTAATGCCCTTAAAGAAATTGAGAAGGTCATTTTGCATTCGAATGACTGCAAAACACAAACCAACAAAGTGAGACGTTTTTATGAGAGATTTGGGTCCCATGTTAACCAGGGCCCTCTACACTTCGGTGGAGTTTTCTGGTGGAGAGCTTCTGCCTCAGGCTTCAGAAGTAAAGATCTGTCAGAGGTAAAAAAGTTGACTTCTGAATCTCTAAATGTTTACTCTTGTGCTGGATTTGGATTTGGTGCGCTATCTATCTCAGGCAAAGCAACAAAATCCTCCTCACAGCTGAGAGGATCTTTCACTGGGAAACACAGAGAAGACCTGATGAATCAAGTGCAGCTGTCAGTCAGTAAAACCGGTGGTCCTGCTGAGATTGATGATCACTCTCTGTGGAAATTGCATCTTGTCGCTAATAACAGAACCTGGAGTGTTATTGACAGAGGAACAACCCTGATTCCTGTCTGGGAAATAGTGATGGCTTCTCACAGAGGTGATTTCAAAGACGTGTCCAGTTTAGGCAGAATATTGATGGAAACATACGCAGATATCACGAAGGAAACCGTTGAAGAGGTGTGGGGAGAGAACATTCTTTCTGAAGTGGAAAAAGCAAAAACTCTGATTCAGTCAGTAAAGGGGTGGAGTGCCTCTGACTGTGAATGCTACTTGACACAGTTGTTGGACTTAAAAAGCAAGCTCTTTGAGAAAACAGGATCCCACAAAACCTGGTTTCTGGAATGTCTCTCAAATGAGATACTACAAAATTACCTGTTTGAAGTGGCTACAGTCAAAAGCAGATCCACAGCTGTAGACTTGAGAATTTTGATGCGCTCTCTATTGGAACCAGATCTTTATGAACTGGGGAACTTCCCAAACAGAAAGACAATTATGAAGTGGGCTTACCATTCTGAAGAAGACATCCAAGAACAAGTTTCGGTGTCTGAATTCACAGAACTAGACAGAATCTTGCAGTGTGTCAAAAAGGAACTGGAAGACAGCAGACACCCCTTCAGTTCTGCTGAACAGGAACACAGTGCAAAAACAAAAGCTACAAAAACTGTAACCCTCTCACTGTATTCATTTTGTAAGTCCTTGGCAGAAAATGATCAAAAGGAAGCTGAACTGTTGATACTATCTATAATCGCAGTTGTAGGGTACAGCAAAGAAAGTAAGACATTTGATCATGTTCTGGATATGAATGAAATCATGTTTTTGCAGTCTGAACTGCAGAATTCAGTTAGCGTGTACTCCTCTCTAAAAGAACAGTGTTCCATTAGGGCTCAGGCCTACCTGTTGCAGACAGCTTTGACTGTTTCCACTGACAAAGACATAACGATTTCACCCAAAGAAAAGGGAGAAAGATTGGAGCTCATACAAACACAACTAAAGAACAAGCTTTCAACTCACATTGAATCAGTGATTGAGAAAAGCCATGATGATTGGGAGTCCCTGGAGAGGGCATTATATTCCATCATTACTGGCACCCAGACGAGTGATGGAAGTGCAACAGTCGAGGTGGCTGTCTCTCAGTTGGAAAATATACTAGTGAAGCAAGTGCCACCTTTAACTGAGGTTCAGACAACAGATGAGCAGAATACACCAGTGAATAATAAAGGTGAAAAAACTAGAAGCTTTATGGATTTGCTTCTGAAGTTGGGCCTCCAAGACTCCTACCCCAAAAAGATGATAAAATCTAATGTTCTTCTCATAGACAAATTATCTCTGAGTATAAAAGAGCCCAAAACAGAGAAAGACTTGAACTCCCTTTATCTCTACAAACTCATGACATTGGACTACAGAGCCAGGTATCTGTTTGTAAAACCTGAGGCAACTAACATGGATTTTGGGGAGGATGGTGCAAATGCTGAAGATGATGATGATGATGACATCTTTGATTTTGATGATAAATCAGACACGGTGGTGAGAGTCAAACAGGCACAAATTCACCCAATGGATGTGCACATGGCCATTTTACATTGCTCCAGTGACTTCTTGCGACAGTACATTTTTACGAAACTCTCTGCTTGTCAGTTTAGCCTACCCTTCTTGGTACCTAACCCCTGTACAGATGAAGTGGAATTCCCTCTCTGGGCACTCCGACACATCAGGAAATCATGGCATAGCAAAAAACAAACATCTGGCAGCTGTGGCAAGTACCACAACAGACAAATGTCCAACACACCAGTGCCAGTTGTTTCCTTCATTAGATTGGGAGTTTCTGATTCCAACTCCAAGTCCCAGATATTGAACGGTGTCATTAGCAAACAGAAGCACAGTGTGTTCTTCAACCGTCATTGCAAAGGCAGCACTCCAGACAGCCTGCTCATGAATGGAGTTGTGGAGATTGCATGGTACTGTCCTGGAGGGAAGGAAGATGACATATTTGATGACTGTGTGGCCTTTCTGAACCTTCATGGTGACGCAGCAAAACACCCAAAACAACTTGAGTTTCTTCAAGCAGTGAGTACAGTCAATGTGCTTCTAGTTTCAGAGCACCCTCTGACTGAAACCGCTAAAGAGGTCTCCCAGAAACTGTCCAAGTCCTCTGTCCCCTTGATCTGCATGTTCTCAGGTAAGGATAATATTCAGCCGTTAAAAAACCCTACAAAGGTGAGGCTAGCTGCAAAGAACAGGAATCAGGCTGAATTTACAGAGGAACTGATTTCAAGCATCAAACAGTGCATCAGTGCAAATAAGCAGACTGCAACAATTGAAAGGTGCTGTGAAGAGGCAAAGAAACTACAGTTCATAGTCGATGAGGATAAGCCATCATGCAAAGATGGATACGAAAAGGCCCAGACATTAATGTGCCTTCTGAAAGATGTGGAGGATGTATCCACCCTGAAGGAAAGGATTTTACCACTGCAAGGTCAATTGTGGCTTGACTGGTGCAACAAGAGCAAAGAGCAGAATCGACTGAAAGTCAAAGAAAAGGAAAGTATCGAACAGCAGCAGAGTAAAATTTCAGCTCAGATGACTAAGATCCGGAAGGAACAACTTCGTGAAGCCACTCCTCTCAATGACTTCATGAGATCATTCCTGGAATGCTTGACAACGCCTGCTCAGTTTGAAGGCACACGTCTGTACATGTTGCAGTGGCTTAGGATCCTCCTAGATGATCTCACCACTGATAGGCTAGCAAATCTTGAACAGAACTATCACTCAACTTGGAGAGAAATGAAAAATGTATCCAAAGATAAAGAAAAAGCGTCTCTTGTACAATCTCTGCAAACCAAGCTGGACGGAATAACAGACAAAATGGCCGCTACTACAGTTGGACTTCAGCATATTATGAGAGAGATCAGTCAACTCTATGAGGCCATTCTGATGTGCACACAAACCAAGAAAAACACTGAACAATACGCCACACTTCCAAAAATAGGGGTGACAATGCTGCTCTCTGGGTATCCACTGGAAATAATGGATGGGGATGCTGCCCATGTGCCTTCAACATGGATTAATGCTGTCCTGGATGAGCTCATCAACACCCTTGGAGACAAAAAGGTGTTTGTTCTGTCCATTTTGGGGCTTCAAAGCTCTGGGAAATCCACACTGCTGAACACCATGTTTGGTCTTCAGTTTTCTGTGAGCGCTGGGAGATGCACCCGCGGAGCCTTCATGCAGCTTGTAAAAGTGGACTCCAGCATTCGAAATGAACTTGGATATGACTTTGTCCTCATTGTGGACACGGAGGGACTCAGATCTCCAGAGCTCAGTACAAAGATATCGCTGCACCATGATAACGAGCTCGCCACTTTCATCATCGGAATTGGGGATATAACAGTGATCAACATCATGGGGGAGAACCCTTCTGAGATGCACGACATTCTTCAGATTTGTGTGCAGGCCTTCTTGAGAATGAAAGAGGTTAAATTCACACCTAGTTGCATTTTTGTGCATCAGAATGTTGCGGAAGGATCAGCTGGAGATAAAAACATTGAGGGGAGGAGACGTCTCCTGGAGAGACTGGATGAAATGGCTCGAATGGCAGCAAAAGAGGAGAATGTTGATGATATCACTTGCTTCAGTGATGTCATAAACTTTGACATTGAAACACAAGTTTTTTACTTCAAAAATCTCCTACAGGGAGACCCTCCCATGGCCCCACCTAATCCCTCATATAGCCAGAATGTTCAAGAACTGAAGATCAAGCTCCTAACAGCTGCATCATGGCAGGAGAAATGTAAATTTTCCTCACTGTCAGAATTCAAGTGTAGAGTTCATGACCTTTGGACAGCACTCCTGCAGGAGAACTTTGTGTTCAGCTTCAAAAACACAGTTGAAATGATGGTGTACAGTTCTTTGGAAAATAAGTACAGAGACTGGTCATGGAAAGTGAGGAAATATTCCCTGAGCCTTCAGACTGAACTGGAGAATCAAATTGGCAGCAACTTAATTCAGAATGCGACTTTAGCAGATCTGATGAAGAAGTATGACGAAGTCTATGAACCTCTCAAGACTGAGATAGAGAAGTATTTCGAAGAAGACAAAAACAAAGAGACCCTCATAAAGTGGAGGGCAAATATTGACAAACGTTTTGAAAGCCTGAAGGATGAGCTCATTGATGGGACTCTGAAAAAATGTAAGGAATTACTCACCTCCAAGCAAAACAGGTCAGAACTGGACAAGAGGAAAACCAAATACACGGAAGAGCTGACTGAGCAGAGCAAAAGGCTGGCATCTAAACTCAAAACACAGCAACTGACGGATCAGCAAATGATGGAGAAGTTTGATGAACTCTGGATTAACTGGACAGCTGAGGTGTTGAAATCACAACCCCCTGAGGAGCCACTGAATGTGAAAGCTGTGGTGGAATCAGTACTCCTCAGCCAGTTCAGTAAACAACCAGGCATCCAAGACAAAATTAAAAAAGGCTTGTTTCAGTTTGATCCTCAAAAACATATTCAACAAAATTTCTTTAAAAAGCTTGGGGATTTGATCTTTGGCAGTTCGTTCAAGCATTCTGTAGACGTTTTTAGAAACAAGGTTGTTCGTGCAATAAATGAATACATCACTACCAAAGAAGGTAAGAAGGATTTTGATGAAAACTTCATCTATGAAATTTTATCAAATATTGAAACAGAGATCGTTGCATTTGAGGGCACACCAAAAAATCCTAAATTCACCAATGAATTCAGAGTGGACTTCTCTGTCCATCTTTGCCTCAAGAATGTTGAAAGATTTCAGGAGATGCATAAGAAATTCAAGACTGCAAATCATCCACTAACATATCTGCAAAGCCAAAGAGACAACTATTTCCAGTCTTTCAAAAACTACTGCAAAGGAGCCAGCTCTGTGACAATATTTGTTGATTTTCTCTGTAAGCACATCAAGCCAGAGGTTCTGAAGGCAACAAATGAAAATCTCACTCAGCAGATAGTGGATGAAATGATGTCCAACAACCCAGCTCTCAATGGCAACCGATCGAATCTTGAGTATCATATACTGGAACATCTGGCAAAAAAGAAGGACTTCAGCATGTATGAGGAGTATATTGATCACCCAGATGTATATTTTGAAAGATTTATCCAAGAAAAGGTAAATGAATTTTTAAATGATGACAGAAAGCTGCATACACTCCATAAGGACAATCTGGTAAACCTGAAAAATCGTATATTAAAAGCAAGCACAGACACGACTAGAGAAGTGGAAGAAAAGGCAGGCGGTGCAAGCGTGTGGCTTGACTTGTTCTGTGGAAATGTGGGGAGTCTCATTACAATAAAGAGAGATGAATTGCATTGCATTGAAAAGGAAGACATCCGAGATCGGCAGTTCTTTAAAGACATGATGGCCAAATCCCTGGAAGAGATGGTTAAGGGTGAAAGGACTGATGTGGAGGCATTGAGAGAGAAACCTACCAAAATTCTTTTTCAGCAGGTCGAGGGATGTTGGGCCCGGTGTCCTTTCTGTACAGCTGTCTGCACAAACACCATCCCCGGCCATCATGAAGACCACAGTGTTAGGTTTCATCGTCCTATGGCTCTGACTGGCTTCCATTATGTGGACACAGTCAATTTTAGCATAGATTTCTGTACCACATCAGTAAACAGTGATGCAAGTTTCAGAGTACGTGATGAGGGTGAATGGATCCCCTACAAGAAGTACAGAAATGCTGGAGACCCCTACAATAAATGGAAAATTACTGGAGATGGCACTAGTCAGCGCTACTGGAAATGGTTCATCTGTACGTTTCGTTCAGAATGGCAGAATAGGTATGGATATAAATTCGCTGGTCAAGGAAGCATCCCAAAAGAATGGGAATCCATCTCAAAAGAATCTGCTTTAGAGGAGTTACAGTCATAGTTTAATTGGACATGGAGTAGGGATGAACCCAAATATGAATATGTTATTTGAGAAAGCACAAATAATGGGATGGAAATAGATATTTTCTGCCCGGAGTTGCTCATTATTATTCGGGGAAAAAAAAGGATGATTGTTATGTCTGTGCGTTACCCATTATGTTTCTGCAAATCGATTCATATCAACGTGGATGGCCACAAGTTAAAAATGCTGATTCTGTTTGTAACATAGGACTTTGATTTCACAAACTAGTCATTTCATCTTACAACACATTATTGAAAAAGTGATCTCCATATTCTGTAGTCTCCCCCACCATGTCAGGTTCAGGGGCTAGCAAGACAAAAGCCTAGTGTGGCAGTTGGTTTACCCCTGGTTTTCTGATTGTTCAGCATTCCCCAGTTAAAGGGGGTGGTGGTGGGGTTCAGACAGCTCATAAAACTTACTTTAGTTAAAAATAAAAGGAGAAGGAGAGAGATGAAAAACACAGTATGAGGATGCGGAAATAAATTTCATAAGCAATCATATAATCAGTCAAGTATATAATAAAATCATATGTAATTAATTTAATGCTTTGAAGGTAGAAAAGTTGCATTACCAATGAATATTAGGTTAGAAAATACATTTGCCCGATTTAAGGTGGCTTCCGGTATAAACCATGCCTCATTATAAATTAATGCAGTGTCAAAATTGTTTTAGTGAAGACACTTCAGTCAATTTTAGTCATATACGATGATTAATATATGACTCTTGGGAAGGGTGCTGCCTAAAAGATAAAAATGAAAGCAACATATTATCAATGTTATGAAACCTTCCAAATGACTTTCAATTGCCTGCCTAATTGTTGTTTAGCAATTCTTGTGTGCAAAATATAAATTTCTGTGCTTGCATATCTTCTTGAAATCAAGTAATGAAGCCACTTTCTGGAGTTTCCATGATATATCTTTAGAAACATAATGTTGTCTCTGAAGTCAATAAAACTGAATTTCATTTATGTATCCTTCCCCGTGTCTTGTGCCATTCTGAATTCTGCAGTTCACTTACCAGGTAGTGATGGAAAAAAACAGGATTTGCAGACACTACATCTAGATCATGATGTAGGTGTCTCACATACGTATTTTAGAAGATTATACCTCATTTTATATCATTAAGCCACATGCACCTCAGTCATTTCAGTACAAGAGTTTATTTGTCATATGTAGGTTAACACAGGATCAACGGTCCAATGAAATGTATGAGACGAGAGAAACAGGTCAACTCAGCAATACGAGCACACTAGTCGTAAGAATAAGAGTATAATAAGGGATTTAAATAAATAAAGAGTAAGACACATTTCAATTCATCCTCTGATGTATGTCTTCACTGATTTGACTACTTAACTTATTTGTATCTCACTTGATATTTCCAGCATATTGTCTATCTGCATCCACTTTTTGTCTGAATTATCAACATTTTCTGATTCGCCTTAAGGCCATTAAGCTACATCAAGATCTTGTCCTTCCCTACTAGGGCTGAGCAATTAATCGATGTCAAATTGAAATCGCAATGTGAAACAATGTGCTTAGCAAATCGCAAAGGCTGCAATTTAGGATTTAAGTTGTGGAGCATGTCTGACCTACAGCTCCTCAGAATGCTGCAGAAAGTTCCAGTGAATTGAATGGGCCATGCCGAAGTTCGGAGGTCCGACAGTTCTTCATAAGGACAGCTGAAAATAAATTAATGACTGGTTCTGTGCTTCTGATTCACATCTTTATATCATTCTGCAAGTAGTCCGTTCACTTATCATAATGGAAATAAACAGTCTATCTGCAATACATTGATGAGTCTGCAGGTAGCCTAGCATGTTGCTATGTAACACTTGCAACTTAAAAGTTCTGTTTGCTAGAAGGACTATTTTTCTCAGCGGAACCCACAAAACGGCAGTAAAACCATTGAGATGAAACATTGTGTAAGTTTCTTTTATCACTTAAGTAACTGTATAATAAGCGGGGTCCAGTTCGTCCTGTCGGAATTTATTTTTCAGTAATATAGCGGTAAAACAGTAGACTGAGAAATGGCTACTTTTTAGTTGGGCGCCAGACGCCCTTGAGGAGCGTCACAGAGAGAGAGAGAGAGAGAAGAAGGTAAAAAATAAAGAAGAATAGTGTAGTCTACTCAAGGCCTCTTTTACCACTATCAGACCGCATATGTGTCTAGTAGGGCCTAGATTCACATGCGGCCTGGCACAGCTAGCTCTAATCTCAGGGCAGTAACCATACAATACAGAATTCCCAGCAATATTTCCAAAACAACATGAAAACAATATATAGAGACCATACAACACCTATGTCCAGAGATTAAATATATTTACAGGTGTTAAAGGTCCATGGTGAGAAGGGTCATAAATGTTGGTCAAGTGGAAGAGAAACAATGTGTATTGTACAACAACAACCACCAAAAAAAGAGACAAAACCCAATGGCAACACACAACACAATACATAAATTTACAGCTTAGTTCACAAATATTTACATACATACATGAGGCTAAACTGAGGGTTCGTTTCTCATTACGGAATAATTGAGAGGAGGAACTAACAAAAAAAGAGAGGCGACCTCTGCAATGTTCGTCCCTCCTAATAACCCTTTTCCACTGCCGCGGTGCCGGTGCCGGTGCCTGATCGAGCACCGGGGCCGCGCTTTTCCACTGACAAAATACTGGTGCCGGAGCCGAAAAGCTGGCACCGGCACGGCACCACAGAATTGCTGGTCCCAAAAGTTGGAACCGCTGACGTCAGAGGCTATGCAAATAAAAACCACGTGAGAACCAATCAGTTCAGCGTTTGATACGTGACGTTCTCTAGAGGGGCGGGAATAACAAAAAACGTCTGACCAAGTAGCGGTAGGCTAAAGGATATTTGTAGCATGAAAATATGTATATGATTAAAAAATGTATGAGCAACAATTTGTGTCTACATCAATACGGGCTGTTGTTTACATGTTACATGAACGTAGTCGGACCCAGAGTGGTAGAAAAAGACACACTTTCTCTCTGGCTCTGGCTGGTGCAAATAAACCACTGCATGCAGACCTTCATTTAAACACTCGTTTTAACTTTTGAGCTGGGGTGACAGACTTACTATTTTCATGAATTTTGCCCAAAGAGCGAAAAGTTCTGGGACAAAATTCGTGAGGTGTTTCGCTGTGTGGAAGCCTAGCGTAAAAGTAAATTTATAAAGAGCAAGCAGATGCGTTCTGTCCGACATTATTTTTTCCCCACGGAAATTACCCAAACTTTCGCTATCGTTCGGTTCCCAAACCAGTGGAAATGCGGGCCGGTTCTCAAAAGGCACCAAGGCAGCACTGGCTCCGCACCGGCACAGGCACGGGCACGGGCACCAGCACCGTCCTAGTGGAAAAGAGACATAACTGGACTCTCCGTTGTCTCTTTTCCACTACGACGGTGCTGGTGCCCGTGCCCGTGCCGGTGCGGAGTACATGTACATGTAAACAACAGCCCGTATTGATGTAGACACAAATTGTTACTCATGCATCTTTTAATCATATACATATTTTCATGCTACAAATATCCTTTAGCCTACCGCTACTTGGTCAGACGTTTTTTGTTACTCCCGCCTCTCTAAAGAACGTCACGTATCAAACGCTGAACTGATTGGTTCTCGCGTGGTTTTTATTTGCATAGCCTCTGACATCAGCGGTTCCAACTTTTGGGACCAGCATTTCTGTGGTGCCGTGCCGGTGCCAGCTTTTCGGCTCCGGCACCAGTATTTTGTCAGTGGAAAAGCGCGGGTGCCGGTGCTCGATCGGGCACCGGCACCGGCACCGCGGCAGTGGAAAAGGGGTACGTGATGAATGAAAGGGTTGCCAACCGTGCGAACGGAGTTTAGCAGAACAGCAGATAGGGGTGTGAAACCAAGGCTAGTCAGGAAGAGTGAGGAGGCGGAGCTGCAATCCCATGTGGAGTCCAACCACTACGAGTCCATGATTGTAATCCGGTTTAGTATAGAGCATCCAAGCCGTACGAAAACGAAGCTGCGCGTACTGAATAATCGACTATTAAAAGTAAACAGACAGCGTCGGTGACTGGGAGGAAAAGAAAACCGCGAGAATGCCGTTTCAAGTTTTCCCTCACCGTAGCAGGAATCACGCCCCTTCCTATATTCTACGGCGGCCCCTTTCAGTCACGGCAAAAAGCCAATGACGTAACGGCAAATCAAAGAAAAAAATGGAGAAAGTTTGGTGATGGAAAGTTTAAGGTTTATGGTGACGGGAAAGTGACAGGTAAGGAAAAAATAGAAAGCAAGTTATTTAGCGGGAGATTTAGTGTTTTATAAAAACGATGAGCATGACACGGGGAAGGGTCCGCGTCAAATGCCACAACATTTAACACAATGTTTCTGTCTGTCATGCAAGACAAGAGTTTTAAGAGAGTTTGAGTGGTACATAGCCATGTAAACAATGTTAACAGTGAGCAGTGAAAAACCGTTAGCAGTCAAAGCTCAATTATACAATAATAAACCGTTAGCAGTCTGAGCTGTGGTGTAAACCAAGAATAACAACACTGCTAGCATTTTTCACACTTAGTAACGTCACAGGCATATGGAGAAGAGTCCAGCACTGAGAAAACATCCACACAACAGCAGGTCTGTGGTCAGAAAAAGATTAAAATGATGAAAAAGACTCAAACAGAGGCTGATACGAGATGATCAGAGACACTAACTTACACTAACTTTTCTGTACAAAAGTCACACACATCATAATTTCGAACACATCAGACAACACAACACACACACACCACAATGTCACACACATCAGAAAATACAACACAAGTCATATCACAATCTACAACACGTGTGTCACAATGTCAAACACAAGTCACAATGTCACACACATCAGAAAACACAACACACACATCACAATGTCACACATATCACAATGTCACACATGTCTGAGAACACCTCCTCCCCTAACACCTAACACCTCTAACACCCTAACGTAATTAACTCACACCTACTGTGTTCTTCTCTACCTAATCTCCTGCTCTCTGCCTTGAAAAGAAAACTTGCACTTATTGCTTGCACTTTGCCCTACTGAATAGATGTAGTACTCAGTAGGCGCTTTCGCACCAGAGGAACTTTTCATAGTTCTTAGAACTGTTGGAGAAAGTACCCCCTTTTTGGCGTGTTCGCACCGCAGGAACTTAGAACGATTTTAGTTCTAAGAACGCCGTTTTGAGGGGCTTTTTTAGCCCCTACTCCAGGGTAGGTACTATTGCAGCACAATAGGAACCTTGTGACGTAGGTGTACAGCCAATGGTCCAGACGCAGGTATACGATGATTGCAACCGCCATTTTTAAAGATCCGTGCAAAATATAAAGTCTTAGAACGTATTTCATTTAGCTTTTGATATCCATGTCTCAAAATGTCTGGAATTGTAGGAGGGGGCACATAATTTTTATGTTTTATTTTACCGGTATTTTATATCCCCCAACAATGACCATTTTGCAACGTCCAATGTATATTTGTACATTGAAGAGGTAGCGTACACTCCGCTTCGGTAGGTGCTTGTGTGTCCGCTTGTGTGGCTGTGATCCGCATTTTAACCTAAGATAAGAATGTGTTTATCCAGCTTACGATTTGAGGGCTGCGGCGGGGAAAAAGGGGGGAAAAAAAATACGATGCCGCGAGCAAGGGTCAGGCACAAGCGCTATGCTAGCACCCGAAAAGTACTATGCCCATCAAGTCATTCACTGCTACTGCGGTGGTAAATGCATAAATGCATTGGGAAATTATTTTCTCCATTGGACTGGGTCTATCGCCATACAGTTTTATTTTCGTTAATGAGAAGGCAGTTATAGGTTATCTGATGTGCAATCAATATTTCTGTCATTTAAATTCAATTAAACTCATTGCGTATACTGTAGTCTAGTTTGTCGATTTCTTTTGCCGCAGTAATGGTTATTTTTTTCCTTTTGGAGGTATTTAAAAGGTCTTAAAAGTCATTAAATTTGTACTTCAAAATGTGCAGCTATCCTGGTTAGTCATAAACAACAGCTCTTAGCTGCTATACCGTCGGCCGGCTTACGTCACTTCAGCGTTCCTACTGGCGGTGCGAAAGCAAACAGAAAAAAGGCCCTAGAACGAATGTAGTTCTAGGGGAAGCTCCACAGGGGGTAGTTCCTATCGAATTAGACCCTAGAACTGTTCGGTGCGAAAGCGCCTAGTGTTTACTCATAGGTCTCTCACTATACTGGAGTTTGAATTGTTTCCCCACCTGTAAGTCACCCTGGATAAAAGCATCTGCTAAATAAATGTAATGTAATGTAATGTAATGTAATATATCACAATACACAACATACATGTCACAATGTCACACATATCACAAAACACACACACACACGCACACACACACGCAATGTCACACACATCACAACATGCAACACACACATCACAGACAATGTCATACACATCACAACATATGACAGACATGTCTAAAAACAATGTCTCGTTCCAAAAATAAAAATCTAGAGAAAAGCTTTTTACAGCTTCTTCAGTTTTAATTAAATCATGAAATGTCATTTCACTCATTCCTGGATGTTGAGTTTTTGAGTTAGTTTGTCTGTTACCATCCGTTACTATTGCCGTAGACTGTCATGTTAGCTTAATTTTTATTGTTGTCATAGTAACTGATATCCTACTGTTTGACTGGAGGGTTGTTGGTTCAATTCCCAGGCCCAACATCCAACTGTATGCCCTAATGCTCCCCGGGTGCAGAGGAATGCTGCCCACTGCTCCTGCGTCTGTTGTGTGTTCACTACTGGTGTGTTGGATGGGTTGAATTCAGAGGACAAATTCACTGCTCACTGTTCACAGTGTGTGTGTGTGTGTAATCACGGAGACTTAACTGTTGTTACATAAACCGAAATCTAATCATCTGAAAAAGGAAAATGTTGAGGAGAGACATTACAGACAAACTCTGGCTGAACAAAACTAATGAAGTAACACAGTCATGAATGACCATGGATATGACAAATATAAACACAGGAGAGATTCACGCTCAGATAAGAGTCACACAGGAAAAATAAAGACAGAAATAAAATGACAGAGTTGTCTCTGGTCAAACAGTCAGTGAGAAAATTCTCCTGTCTGAATGTCCCTTTCTCTGCTTTTAACTTTATCTCCCAAAAAACGTGTGTTTAGTTCCCCACAGAACAGAGGCCTGTGTTCAGTTCCCCACAGAACAGAGACCTGTGTTCAGTTCCTTACAGAACAGAGACCTGTGTTCAGTTCAACACAGAACAGACACCTGTGTTCAGTTCCTTACAGACCAGAGATCTGTGTTCAGTTCCCCACAGACCAGAGATCTGTGTTCAGTTCCTCACAGAACAGATGCCTGTGTTCAGTTCCTTACAGACCAGAGATCTGTGTTCAGTTCCTCACAGAACAGATGCCTGTGTTCAGTTCCTTACAGACCGGAGATCTGTGTTCAGTTCCATCTGAAACTAGGAGACATGGTCATAAAAACTGTGTTTAGACTCAGAACCCTGTGTGTGTCTGTGTGTGTGTGTGTGTGTGTGTGGCGTGAATATGTGTGTGTGTGTGTGTGTGAGAGATTGTGTAGCGTGAATATGTGTGTGAGTGTGTGTGTGTGTGTGTGTGTGTGTGTGTGTGTGTGAGAGATTGTGTAGCGTGAATATGTGTGTGTGTGTGTGTGTGTGTGTGTGCCCACTCGCTACAGTCTGTATGTATGTGAATCTGTTGTAAATAGTGTGTATAGTATGTATGGTGATGAGAACTTTGATTCTTAACTAAATTCTATTTTGTTGTAATACGTAATATTAGACGGCCAAACATAAGCGGTGGCTACAAACAGGAAGTAGCACTGTTGCGATCTACTTCAGTGATAGATTCAATTATAATTCAAAAGAAAAAAATCGCCACGATTTTTGTAATTTTCACTTGCAATTCCAAAAAAAAAAAAAACATAAAGTCATTGCAACATGCATAGCAATTTTTTTTTTAGAAAAGCTGCCATGAAATCAAGCATTATAGGCCACAGCCAAAAAAAGCACTGCAAAGTTCTGGATGCACTGTCACATGACAAATGGAATGATGGGAAATGTAGTACAGGTACAACATGTGATCTGTTCAGGAAACCTATACACCTATCTTTACAGGAAATATATATCGTATTGAATCAACACTTATATTTAGGCCTGTATTCCAAAATGCATTTTGATTGTTTTGTTACTAAGCTACTGAGCAACTGTAATATAACTCTATTAGATACACTACACCATTGGTATTTCATTTATGACTTCACATGTAAATGATGCTGCTCAAAACTCTGTAAAAATTACTTGGTACTTTTTACGGACAGTTCAGAGTTCAGTTCTTCTCATTGTCATTACTGTCCATGTTGATGACATAATGTCATAAAATTTGACGCATCTCCTGTAAAGACAGGTCACCCCTTCCATATTTCACACTGTCCACAGAACTACTAACTCACAACCCAGGAACACCACAGGTAAAAACTCTTCACACCTCCAACGCTCTCATCCAATCAGAGCCAGCAGTCAGTTCTTCACCTGTGTATAAATGACTTCTGATACTTCGAGGGCAGATTTGGCACCTAATTCATAAGAAATATAAAAATATAGATCAGCTGAAATGTTCATTAATGTACAATAATAAATTCCCATGACAACAAGTTCCATGACAACCCAGAGTTTGATGAGAACCGTGAGGAACTGAGGTGTCCATGTAAGGGTGGAGCTAGAGTGACATCACTGACCTAAGATGAGCTGTAGAGCTCTCTGATTGGCTGCAGAGTTTAGTTTGACCTCTGGGAACACTGAGGTGTCTCCTCCCAAGATTCCCAGCTCCACCTGCTTCCTATTGGCCTCCTGGAAATGTCTGACATCAGGCAGAGAGAGAGAGAGAGAGAGAGAAAGTGTGAGAGAGAGAGAGATTATGTATAACTCACTAACACACGTGGACATACAAACACACATAGTGGCAAAAGGCTGGTCTGAGTCCTTTTTACGGCTCTTCATATGTTGTGAAGTCCTCTGTGTTGTTCCTATACATGGACTTGTGTGTTCTTGATCAGCTCTCTGTGTGTTTTTGATCTATGTTTAATCTACTATGTCACAACAGGCAGAAGAAAAAAGAACCTTCTGGTAAATTTAGACCATGATAACACATTGTCCATCTCATAACAGCTCTCTGAATGTGACATTTACAGCTGTTCTAACATCTGTGAAGTCCTCACTAACATCTGTGAAGTCCTCACAAAGACTCTTACTGACTCATACTGTCCAGTACTGACCCACAACCTCTGGACTCACTGAGGTTTCCATACAGAATAAACAGGCTGGTGAATCTCTGGACTCACTGAGGTTTCCATACAGAATAAACAGGTTAGTGAATCTCTGGACTCACAGAGGTTTCATACAGAATAAACAGGTTAGTGAATCTCAAGACTCACTGAGGTTTCCATACAGAATAAACAGGTTAGTGAAACTCTAGACTCAATGAGGTTTCCATACAGTGGACATACAATGCCATCTCTTTACACACTGTTCTGGAACATATGAACAGGTCAGACACCTCTGACAAAATGTTATTGACAAACTAAAATCTTTAATAATATTATCTGTCTTATAGTGTTACTGACACTCAGAGATCTGGACAGTGCAGGTCCATCTGTACAGAGTGACTGAATTTTCTCACCGTCAGACCAACACTACACTGAAATGTTCACCTGAACTCTTTGGACAAACAGAGAAACAAACCCCATCAGTGAACTGTTCCTATTCCGTTCCCTTGCCTGCTTGTCTACTGTGCACGAACTGACAGATAGTTAAACATTCAGTACTGACAGGCTTCAATGAAGACCCAAGCACAGAAATAAAGTTCAGTTGTCTTTACGTGTATGTCTTGACCAATCATGTGGTTTCTCTAGGTACTGTGATTCTGTGAAACTAACATGACAATAAAAAAGTATTTAGTCTAAAGCTGGCACATCCAGTATAACGCAATTAAGATGATCTGCTTACAAACTGTATATAAAGTGCAAATAATGTAAATAATGTCAATAGAATGCTACAAATAAACACTTTATAGCTTAGGCTTTACTGTGAACTACAGTATACAACAGCACTAACAACTGAACTACTATAACAGTATGGCAAATACAGTGGTGATCCGCTTATGTTACACAGCATCACAAAGTGTCACTAAATATGCACACACACACAGCTATATAACATAGAAGAACCAGGCTGCTAACAAGCAAAGCTATTCCAAGCTACACAAACAGACTGGAAAAGATTTATCAGACAGAACTAAACAATGCCTTCTAGTGTAAATGCTGGTGACAAAACGGCTGACCAAAGTGTGATCTCACAAGTCATGTGCCTGAGCTCCACCAATGAGAAAGAGGCTACCTCTTAAAGCGACCTCACTCGAAGCGACTTTCTTTACTGCACCAAGAAATGACTGGTGGGTGGTGCTAAAACACAGAATGATTAAGATTACAGTTCCCAGTGTCAGTCTTCCTGATGGCACCATGATGTGATGTGACTGATCTTTTACAGTGATGACACTACAGTGATCTGACTGATCTTTTACAGTGATGACACTACAGTGATCTGACTGATCTTTTACAGTGATGAGAACTGCACACATTCCAGGAGTCACACCTTGATCAATACTGATGGTGAATTAGTGAAAATAGTGAATCAATACACATTCCTCAGGTTACAGAGCAAGCAGTTTAAACTCTAAACCGGCCTGGGCCCAGTCTGCAATAATAACCAGTTTAGAAGACACTGGTGACTTTGTACCTCAGAACCAGAGAGGGTCCTGACTGGTGTCCACATTGTGCAGTATGATAACTCCACACAAAACAAGACCTTACAGTGTGGGATGATCTGAACTGAACATCACATAAGATCTCATTTACCATCAGTTAATCTGATCAACACCATCCACTGTTAGAACAAAGTAAATACTATAAGACTGTATGGAGTCTGACTGCTGCTTTTTCCTTAGACAAAACGACACTAGAACACCACCTCACAGACCTAAGGAGTAACGCTATGGCCCACCACCTCATAGTCCTAAGGAGTAACACTATGGCCCAACATCTCATAGACCTAAGGAGTAACGCTATGGCCCAACATCTCAGAGACCTAAGGAGTAACACTATGACCCACCACCTCATAGACCTAAGGAGTAACACTATGACCCACCATCTCATAGACCTAAGGAGTAATGCTATGGCCCAACATCTCATAGACCTAAGGAGTAACACTATGGCCCACCATCTCATAGACCTAAGGAGTAACGCTATGGCCCACCATCTCTAGCTGGCATGGGGGTTGTGACCAGGGACCAGAAGTAGAAAGCAATGGGTCATTACCAAACTGGAGTGAAAAGGGGACAAGAAAAAAGGAATATTATTTCTCTTATTTCAGTATTGGCTCGTAACTGGATTCACATTTCTCTCCCTAAGTTGCTCTGTGACCTTGTAACAGACAGAGGATCCCAGTCACCACAAACACAGACTGCTCTCCCCTCTGAATATGGTCTCCTTAAAAAAAATTATAGAACAACATTCATAATAATGTTATCATACAAAATAAAAGATCACTCACCCAATTGTATTTTTCACAAAACAGAACATCAAACCTACAGCTACTGTCACTGATACAGTAATTCCCCCAATGATGATTATAATGACACCTTCTCCACGGAGAGACTCTCTCACTGTAGACAAACAGGAGGTTTATCGCTTTAGTACTGAACTCTGTCAACACAAAAATCACTATACAACAATGTTAATGTACATTAATAGAGCTGTGTCTGTGAACTCACAGTGAAACTTCACCTTTACCTGTTAAATGATGGTGAACTGTTGTGTTGAGTGAGGTGACATTGTTCCAGGCTGTGCAGGTGTAATTCCCACTGTGTGTAGAGTCAGTCTTCTCTATGGAATATGAGGCTGTAGTTTCTCCTGTTTTTCTTCCATTCAACATCCAGTTGAAGGAGGCAGGTGGTGTGGATTCAGCAGAGCACGTCAGAGTCACCTTTGACCCCACCTCCACCTCATTCGGTCCACTGATGGAAACGTTCTCTGGACCATCTGAAAGACAGAGGCATCATGGGATTGTTTTAATCTGATAATATCTCCTCTGTCTCTGTTACTCTGTCCATTTCTATTGTCTCTGTTATCCTGGATGTTTCTATTGTCTCTGATATTCTATTCATTTCTATAGTGTCTGTGTAGGTGAATTATCATCAGTAAAGTGAATGTGTGTCACACTCACAGTTGACAGTCATTCTGTAGGTTGCATTGTCTGAAAGGTCAAGTTTAAAGTTTCCAGCTTATTTAGAGCCCAATATCACTGTTTACAGTCTCAAAGGGCTTTACAGGCCCCCAACAAACAAAATCAAAACAGGACGGCACCTCCTGACTTAATCCTCATGGCGGGCAAGAAAAAACTCCCCAAAAACCCAGGTGTAACAGGAATAACAGGGAAAAAATGGGAGAAATCTTGAGAAGGACCACAGAGAGAGGAGACCCCTTCCTTGGCCAGACAGGTGTGCAATAGGTGCCGACCTATTACAATTTCAAGCAATTACAATCAGATCACAAACAAAGGGGGTGGCGATGCTGACAGGGGGCTGACAGTTCCAGAAGAAGAAACTCTGGGTTGTGGTTTTCACACATTATGATGTCAATGGAAACACAGGGCAGTTTGACACAACTTGTTCAGAGACACAGGCAGGGTGGAGTCAGTCAACTCATAGTTACACACATCGCAATACACAGCTCAAAAGGCAGGCTGGAGTCAGTCACTTCGCACTTACACACGTCACAACACACAACTCAACTCAAATACAATCTCTGGAATGATGTATAAAAGCCGACTAGTTGGTGAAAGGGTGCTTGTGTCTGGTATAGTCCAGTCAAACTTATGAAAGACATTTTCACTGTTCCAGAAAAGACTGGACTCATTTAGTCAGAGTTGTATGAATCTACAGTGCAGTGAGTCATGTTACCTAATAAAGATTCAGTGATAAACAGTGTTGGATCATTTTGATGGTGTTTAATGGAAAATGGTCTCTGTGTCCAGCAGACCTACAGACTACAGGAGGTTGTGGAGATTCAGTCAGGTCACATGAGGACAAACTCCTGGTGCTGAGAACAGACAAAACTATAGACTGAATGAGAACTGTGACTGACCTGTAAACTCTGAATGAACAGAATTTACAAGGTTTTAGACACCATAGAGGTACAAAGCTAAGAACAGGATTTTAAAATACTACTACTACTACTACTACTACCATTACTACTACTACTACTGCTACTACTACTACTGCTACTACTACAACTACTACTACTACTACTACTAATGAAGGTAAATTTGTAGGTTGTAGGATGCAGTGATGGAAGAATTATTTGTTCCTTATTCTTTCTTTCTTTCTTTCTTTCTTTCTTTCTTTCTTTCTTTCTTTCTTTTTTTTGGCATCAAAGATAAAATGATTTGGACGTCCATCCCTGGCCTGTGTGAGGCTTTAGTTCCTTACTGCTGTGTTGTGTTCATTGAGGAAGTGAGACTTGTTACAGGAAATATCAGCTAAAATCCAGAACTACAACAACTGACACAAGGTTTTTATCTGACACACATAAAATTCTGGGGACAGACAAAACTGATAAAAAAAATCAGTCAAAAACTTTCAGGAGAAAGATGGAGACATAATTATAAAAACTGTCTTTAAACATTGGACACTGTGTGTATATGTAAGTGTATGCATATGTTAATATGTGTGTGTGCGAGTGAGTGTGTGTGTCAGTGTGTGTGTGTGTTTTTACACAGTTAATAACATCTGAAAATCACAAGTTAGACAATATGACATAGGACATACACAGCATGAGTTGAGTGTGTGATGACCAGCCCTATTCATTTTCATTTCAAACAGATCTATCTCTCTCTCTGTCTCCCTCCCCCCTCTCCACTATTGCTTCCTGTCTGGTCTGAGAGAGAAGGAGTAGAAGAGAACAAGGCCAAGGCCTAGAGAGAGAGAGAGAGAGCACAAAGGTTCAACACTGCAACACTTAAGGAAAGACAACAATAACTGAAATTAACATGAATAATCTAAAACAATGTTAAATTTGTATGAAAATGACAAAGAAATTAACAGAAAAGGAGGATAAATGAACTGTAATTCTGAAACATGTATATGCAGCAGAAATAGATAAATGAAAATAAAGAATTACTGCTGTAGTCTTTAACCATAATCCTTAAACATTATCATAATGTAGCAGAACTCTAACAGTAACCACAGTAGAGAGGGGAAGGTAACTAAGGAGACGGTTTGTTTGGGACGTGAGGAGACGTCACTCAGCAGGTAACGGTGGTGTGATGAACTGTCACTTGTGTCTGTCACACCCACAGTTCACATCTTAGAAAACCTGTGTCTTAGTGGACGAATCCTGGAGTTCCCTGTTTGACTTTAACACAGCAGAGGAGAGAAAAATAAGATTTATTAGATCAAAGTTATGACTGGTATTACTTTAGTATAACATTACATGAGAGGGGTAGCCGTAGCTAGAGTAGCGATGTAAATAAATAACAAGTGTAAATGAGTGAATTCAGCTCTCACCAAGGGAGAAGAACCAGGGACTTAGTTCTGGTTCCCATAGACAGGCTCCTGTTGATCTAACAATTCAACAGGTTCCTGTTGATCTAACAATTCTACAAGGTCTTTCTCAAGACCTTGTAGAACTGTTTAATAGAGTCATTGTGTTGTATCTGGTGTATCTGGACTCTTAGTCTCTCCACATAAATGTTATAAAATCCACACAGTTCACACTGTCCTACTTACTCACATATGTTTCAGTGTTGTACTGAAACACTAAACTTTAATTCACTGTAGATACTGAAATAACACACAGAACTCAAGTGATCCTCACCCATCCTGGACGTTGTGTTATTGTTGTGACTGGGTTTTAACCTGAGAAGATAAAGATGACAGATATGAATATTTTGATGGTATTTTGATAAGCTGTAGAGAGTGATGGAACATGTGTTGACTACAGGTGATGGTGTCCTAAGATGACATGGTAGAGTCTCTGACCTCCTGATGAGGAACACTGTGGCCCCCAGAATAACAATGATCTTCAGTGATGATGTCACAGTCCTGTAGATCTCACCTGTCATCATGGTTACTGTAAACACAAACTAACTTAAACCAGAGTCAAGCTGAAAGAGCCAAAGCATGTGAAAATCATTTCTGTATAAACCGTACCTTTTACAGTCAGAGTAGTACAGGCCTGGTGTGTCCCACTGGGGAATGTTGTGTATTGACAGCTGTAGTTTCCCTGGTCAGTCATTCTCACATCTCTGATAATGAGAGAAGCTTCATCCAGAGAGGGTCCACTGATCAGACTGACTCTGTCTCTCAGGGGAGAGTTAGGGAGACATATGTCTGACTGTGGGTCAAAGACAACAATGGGACTGTCACTCTCTCCTACACGATTCCCCCAGGACCATGTGACCTGTAAAATCCTGTCTGATTGGATGCCATGGATGGAGTCACATAACAGTTTCACATCATGACCCAGATAACCAACAACCTGTGAGTCACACTCCAAATCTGAGAGAGAGAGAGAGAGAGAGAGAGAGAGAGAGAGAGAGAGAAATAGCAACAAGTCTCTGTGGTGGGTGAACATTGAGACATGCTTCACAATTGTTAAGGATTTAATCAAACATCCTCCACACAGCGCCTCCATGTGGCTGTAAGGAGAAATATATTGTCCCCTGTGTTAATAGTCTATACCATGGAAACGTCCATGTTGAAATACTGAAATCTGATTGGTTCATCATTCATACTGTATTTTCTTTGGTCATGTTTTCCTCTGTAATTTGGTTCAGTGAGAAATATTCAGTGAAGACAGAGAGGACATTTAAAGTCTATAGGACCTGTGGTTCTTCTGAAGATTTATCATTTCTCCATCTCCAAACACTGACATTGTGGTTACAGTGAAAATGACAGTGGGAGACATGACCCAGAGTGATGAAGATCACACACTGTTCTGGGCTTTCATCATGTGTTCAGATGAGTTCACTTAACACAGCTCTCATCTTCTCTTAACAAGAACCATAAAGACAAGAACCATAAAGACCATAATCTTAAACCATGTGACCATGGAGAAAGTGACACAAACCTGTGTAAGGTCAGTGATTCCTCTGGGCTGAGTTTGCTGTGTCTGTGAGTTCATTGTTAGTGGTGTTTTTATAGTGTGTGGACACTGACTCAACACTCTGAGGTTTTTCCATCAGGAGTCCTGAACACCAGTCCCACTGAATGGTCTGTTACTTTATCACCAGTGAAGTGACTGTCTGTCACACTCACCATAGACTGACACTGTGTAGGTGGTCTCTGTTATTCTATTAAATTCTATTGTCTCTGTTTTTCTTGACACTTCTATTCTCCCTGTTACTCTATTCATTTTTACAGTGTCTGTTATTCTATTCATTATTATAGTCTCTGTTACTCTATTCATTTCTATAGTGACTGTGTTGGTGAATTCTCATCAGTAAAGTGAATGTGTGTGACACTCACAGTTGACGGTCATTGTGTAGGTTGCAGTGTCAGAGCTGACAGGGTTACTGAGTCTACACTGGTATTCTCCACTGTCTGATCTCCTCACTGGACTGATGGACACTGATCTCAGATCAGCAGAGAAGATGATGCTGTTGCTAGGAGACAGAGGTTGACCATCCTTCATCCATTCTGTGGTGATGATGGAGCCAGTTCCCTCACAGGTTAAATCAGCAGAACTTTGATCTTCTATTAGGGGTTGTGCTGGACCAGTGAGAGAAACTCCAGATATTCTCTCTGTGAGAGAAAAAGAGGGTGATTTTTATTTTGTAACTAGGCATAAATAAATATCACTCATACCTACCACCCTAACCTCCCTCATACCTACCACCCTAACCTACCTCATACCTACACTGTGTGAGTGTCTAATTACAGACCACAGCCTGTCTGTTGGCATGCACAGGTTGTCAGTCGCTCTCTACTCCGTTCATCACTGGTCTGAAATGGTGTGAGTGTGTCACACACAGCCGTGTTACTGGGGTTTTTGTTGCTGCTGGGCTGACAGTGATCCAGCCAACAGTGGTCCTGTGGTCAGAACCAGACCACTGATGAACATCTAGAGAATGGATAACACACACTCTGCATGACAACAGATGGGCCATGGTCTCTAACTGTACACTAACGAGGTGTCTCCAGAACATATGTGTTTGTAAGAACGTGACCAGTGAGTGTTTGTGTTGTCAGACAGAGGAGTAAAAACACTGTATGAAAGGATTAATTAAGACTCATTTTGTCCTGTGCAGTTTCAAACTTCTAACGAAACTGCTACAACCACTGTAAGATAATTCACATAAAACTACCCCAAGGAGATCAAAACCTGGCCCTTAAATCCAGATTTGGTCCTGCTTTTTCATATCACTGATAATTAACTGAATCATCTCTGTCCCTGATTCATCACCCTGTCCTTACCCCTGACCAGGTGAAAGGAGGTTTGTTCAGTGTGAGTTCAGTGATTCAGATTTACGTAATAATAATCTTCAGAAATCTGTCTGTGACAAATCAGTCAGGCCCTGAAGGGTAATAATAAAAACAGGAAGTAGAATGTGACCAGTGTGATGATGAAGTGATTCTTACCAATCACGTCTAGTGTAGTTTTGTCTGTCAGTGCTGGATCATTAGGAGTTTTATTTATGCTCACTGTGTACTCTCCACTGTCACTCACAGTCACACTCAGTAACTCTAATGAGCCAGTGTGTCTGTCCAGTCTGACTCTGTCACGGTAAACTGGTTCTGGAAGGACACCATCAGGGTCAGATTTAATAACAGTTGATCCATTAAATGTCCACATGACCTCTGTCAGAGATTTATCAGCAGGTCTGATGGTGGTGTTGATCCAAACACTTCCTCCTACTGCTCCATACACAGGTCCAGGAGACAACACCACATCACCACCCAAACACACACCTGAGGAGAGAACACCACATCACTACACAAACACACACCTGAGGAGACAACACCACATCACCACCCAAACACACACCTGAAGAGACAACACCACATCACTACACAAACACACACCCGAGGAGACAACACCACATCACTACACAAACACACACCTGAGGAGACAACACCACATCACTACACAAACACACACCTGAAGTGACAACACCACATCACTACACAAACACACACCCGAGGAGACAACACCACATCACTACACAAACACACACACCTGAGTAGACAACACCACATCACCACTCAAACACACACCTGAGGAGACAACACCACAACACACACCTGAGGAGAGAACAGATAGTCACACTGTATAATCACGATCACTTTACATGATAACAAAAGTTTTACTGTCAGGAAGTCTGGAGAGTCTGGCCTCCTCAGTTTAATTGTGATGCAGCTTGTCAAACTGATAGACTGACACAGATAAACAATTTCTTTTCATTTTAGCACAGGAGATTAAATCTCCCACCCAGATGAAACACTCCGGTTTTCTTAGCCCGGGACTTAGCCCCTGATCTTTTCAATAGCTAGAAAAGCCCCTGTTTGTATTTCTATTTTGACGATGTTTCTGACCGGTCATCACAGATTCTGTATGGTCCTACAGGTTAAGTGTTTTGCTTGTTCTCTTTACTGATGTATTTTACTTAAAGTGACACGACAGAGACAAAATCATCATTTTAAAACAGCAGAGGAGACGCATCTTTACTGGTTATACAGCTGTGCACCTCTGACCATGTGATTCCAGATTATATATGAGAGGTGCAGTGATGGTAGGAAGAGAATCAATTCTATCAAAACCAATCATATAAAAATAACTAATCAATACTTTACTTTTAAAAATGTAAACGCCCTCAGACGTATTTGAATAATCTTTAAAGAGAACAGAAATATCCAGACAGTTCGTGTCATAATGAGACACACTGATGATTCTTTTTTCACTGTGAAGGAGTTATGAAGTGTCCTGGTGAATGACAGAGGAATTTTTTGGCTGGTATAATTAGACACAAAAAAATGAAATCGTGAAGCATTTCAGAATTTAAATAGACAAATAAATGTCTTTAGATCTCTGTTTTATTTTCTGACTTTTTTCACAATCAGAATACACGACAGAGACGTAATCTGTATATATAGAAAAACTTAATTATAAAAATTAAAATACATAGAAATAATGTTATATTTCAAGTTTACATAGTTGCGCCCATGTGTGTGTGTGCGTGTGTGTCTGTCTGTGAAATTAGTTTTTATGGTGAAATTTGCGACAGTTTACAATAACTAGTTTAAAGCCGGTATCTTAAATATCAGTAAAACAATGAGTTAAACCAATGAGAGGTGCTGTGATTGTAAAAGGAGCATCAATTCTATCAAATCAATAAATAATCGATATCAGAATGGACTGGAACAGAATGAAAATACAGAGCACACAGATTTTTAAAGGAATTCTCTATAATTTCCCTCTTTTACTGGAGCAGACTGTACACTATCCTAACTTCACTTCTGGTTTAAATAGATGAAGAAGAGAAAAAAGAGATTTATTTCATTATTTTAATCTGTCATTAAAAAAATGTTCAGCTGTTGGTGAAAATGGAGTTTATGTCAGCATTTAATACTGTTCTTTTTAACTGCATACAACAGAACAGGGAAGATGATTCTTCACCATGAGGGCAAAACAGCATAATTCACTTTCAAAACATTTAATATACCATGACTATCACACACATTTAATACACCATCACTAACACACACATCTAATACACCATCACTAACACACACATTTAATACACCATCACTAACACACACATTTAATACACCATCACTAACACACACATCTAATACACCATCACTAACACACACATTTAAAACACCATCACTAACACACACATTTAATACACCATCACTAACACACACATTTAATACACCATCACTAACACACACATTTAATACACCATCACTAACACACACATTTAATACTCCATCACTAACAGACACACATTTAATATACCATCACTAACACACACATTTAATACAGCATCACTAACACACACATTTAATACACCATCACTAACACACACATTTAATACACCATCACTAACACACACATTTAATACACCATCACTAACACACACATTTAATACACCATCACTAACACACACATTTAATACACCATCACTAACACACACATTTAATACACCATCACTAACACACACATTTAATATACCATCACTGACGCACACATTTAATATACCATCACTAACACACATTTAATATACCATCACTAACACACACATTTAATACAGCATCAGTAACAGACACGTGACAGACAAAAGCCCAAAGTTCACCTCTAAACTACATCATTGGTTTGAAAACAGATCATTTCATTAACACAGAGATTTTATCTTACAGGGTTCACATCACCCCTTAGAAAACACAATCAGCTCCACCATCAAATTACTCTACTGCTTCAGGTTTATCTGGAGACTGTTTGATTTGAAATATGAATCCTCTTAAAGGAGATACACACGTGTATATAGTAAGACATGCTTAAATGATCACAGACAAGTCTAATTCACCAAGTCACTCTTATGATAAAATATAAAGCAGAGTGCAGTAAATACTGTGTGTTGATTCTTACCATGAAGATAAAGTGAAGAGATGAAATAGCTGAACATGTTCAGATCCATTGTGAGCTGGAGTAGAGGCGTGATTGTTACTGTAGTTATAACAGACTCTGTTGTGTTCTTACTCTACCTGACTCACACTGCTCTACTGACACACACAGTCATTAGAGAACCTCCCCTACACATTTAACTCACACTATTCTACTGACACACACAGTCATTAGAGAACCTCCCCTACACATTTAACTCACACTGCTCTACTGACACACACACAGTCATTAGAGAACCTCCCCTACACATTTTAACTCACACTGCTCTACTGACACACACAGTCATTAGAGAACCTCCCCTACACATTTAACTCACACTGCTCTACTGACACACACAGTCATTAGAGAACCTCCCCTACACATTTAACTCACACTGCTCTACTGACACACACAGTCATTAGAGAACCTCCCCTACACATTTTAACTCACACTGCTCTACTGACACACACAGTCATTAGAGAACCTCCCCTACACATTTTAACTCACACTGCTCTACTGACACACACAGTCAGAGAACCTCCCCTACACATTTAACCTGACACTGCTCTACTGACACACACAGTCATTAGAGAACCTCCCCTACACATTTTAACTCACACTGCTCTACTGACACACACAGTCATTAGAGAACCTCCCCTACACATTTAACTCACACTGCTCTACTGACACACACAGTCATTAGAGAACCTCCCCTACACATTTTAACTCACACTGCTCTACTGACACACACAGTCATTAGAGAACCTCCCCTACACATTTTAACTCACACTGCTCTACTGACACACACAGTCATTAGAGAACCTCCCCTACACATTTTAACTCACACTGCTCTACTGACACACACAGTCATTAGAGAACCTCCCCTACACATTTAACTCACACTACTCTACTGACACACACAGTCATTAGAGAACCTCCCCTACACATTTAACCTCACACTGCTCTACTGACACACACAGTCATTAGAGAACCTCCCCTACACATTTTAACTCACACTGCTCTACTGACACACACAGTCATTAGAGAACCTCCCCTACACATTTTAACTCACACTGCTCTACTGACACACACAGTCATTAGAAAACCTCCCCTACACATTTAAACTCACACTGCTCTACTGACACACACAGTCATTAGAGAACCTCCCCTACACATTTAACTCACACTGCTCTACTGACACACACACAGTCATTAGAGAACCTCCCCTACACATTTTAACTCACACTGCTCTACTGACACACACAGTCATTAGAGAACCTCCCCTACACATTTAACTCACACTGCTCTACTGACACACACAGTCATTAGAGAACCTCCCCTACACATTTTAACTCACACTGCTCTACTGACACACACAGTCATTAGAGAACCTCCCCTACACATTTTAACTCACACTGCTCTACTGACACACACAGTCAGAGAACCTCCCCTACACATTTAACCTGACACTGCTCTACTGACACACACAGTCATTAGAGAACCTCCCCTACACATTTTAACTCACACTGCTCTACTGACACACACAGTCATTAGAGAACCTCCCCTACACATTTAACTCACACTGCTCTACTGACACACACAGTCATTAGAGAACCTCCCCTACACATTTTAACTCACACTGCTCTACTGACACACACAGTCATTAGAGAACCTCCCCTACACATTTTAACTCACACTGCTCTACTGACACACACAGTCATTAGAGAACCTCCCCTACACATTTTAACTCACACTGCTCTACTGACACACACAGTCATTAGAGAACCTCCCCTACACATTTAACTCACACTACTCTACTGACACACACAGTCATTAGAGAACCTCCCCTACACATTTAACCTCACACTGCTCTACTGACACACACAGTCATTAGAGAACCTCCCCTACACATTTTAACTCACACTGCTCTACTGACACACACAGTCATTAGAGAACCTCCCCTACACATTTTAACTCACACTGCTCTACTGACACACACAGTCATTAGAGAACCTCCCCTACACATTTTAACTCACACTGCTCTACTGACACACACAGTCATTAGAGAACCTCCCCTACACATTTAACCTCACACTGCTCTACTGACACACACAGTCATTAGAGAACCTCCCCTACACATTTAAACTCACACTGCTCTACTGACACACACAGTCATTAGAGAACCTCCCCTACACATTTTAACTCACACTGCTCTACTGACACACACAGTCATTAGAGAACCTCCCCTACACATTTAAACTCACACTGCTCTACTGACACACACAGTCATTAGAGAACCTCCCCTACACATTTTAACTCACACTGCTCTACTGACACACACAGTCATTAGAGAACCTCCCCTACACATTTAAACTCACACTGCTCTACTGACACACACAGTCATTAGAGAACCTCCCCCACACATTTAAACTCACAGTGTTCTACTGACACACACAGTCATTAGAGGACCTCCCCTACACATTTTAATGCCTAATATCAGGGTTTTAGTCTGTTACAGGCTGACATTTCTATAATGCTGATGTTTGTGTTTCAGATGAAAATCACATCTTCACACCTGTAACTGACAGTAAACTATATATTTACATATTTCAAGTATTTTAAGACACTTTGCAACAGTTTAAGACACTAATATAGATAATCAGTTCAGATAATTATTCAGGCCTGGATTTTACTGCCCCTGTGTGGCTGAGTGAACTGTCATTTCACCAAAGAGAGAGTTTTTTTATGTGTTTCAGAGTAGTAACACTGAATGGTACAAACACATGCAAATTTTCTTAAACTCATCTTTCCCAGATTAACTGATGCCAAGTCTTTAACATCAAGCAGAAGAAACAACAGGCCATGACGTTTGGAATATTTCCACTAATTCTTTTAAAATGGCAGAGACCATCTGCTTTCAGAGACTTTCACATGAATGTACTCGTCCTCTGTACCCAGTGGGTCTCCTACGGGAGCATTTGTGTGACCAAAGATCGTTCAATTTTGTCATGTCAGATTTAAGAAACAATCAAACATACTTCAAAAAATTATTGCAAATTTACCGCATAAACAGGATGAACCTTATCCATTCGTAAATGGACGTGCGTTCACAAGAATTGTGAATAAACTTTATTGACACTTCCATATATGACCCTATTTTACATTTTAATAAAACGATGTCCTAGACACGTGTATTGATGCGTTTTCTCCGTTTATTCCGTAACGGCACAGAAACACACATTACATCGAAAGTTTTTCTGTGTCTGTTCTCTCCCCCTCCCAGGCCTCTTCTTTTACACGTCGCTGTCCCAGCCAAGACAGTGCCTCATCCATTTACCTCTATTGCCACCTAGTGCTCAACACATGCAACAGCATGAATAATAACACAAAAACCTCTACAAAATCCTGGAGGGGACACAAAAAGTGCGAGTATGGGGGTGTGCCGCATAAACAACATGTCTGCAGACCATTTATGAACGTATTAAGCTTGGTGAATTAAAGAACGTGTTGAACTTGTTGTATCATTTCTCTTGAATTACTTTTCTCTACAATACAATTCCCTTTTCTTGCTGGAAAACACGCAACCACAAACCACGGAAATGCAGACACAACAGTAAACAAACACAAAGCGTGAAGGGACACACTAGCAACTAGTTTAATTACCTTAAATATCTAAGGTTTTTGTCACTCTTTTTTTTTAACTCAGTTTTGTCATGCACTCAGAGAAATCCAGATAAACATATAAACCGACCCAATTCTAAAGACTTTGCTAATATTAATATATCCCTACCATACGTTTGGTTTCATTACTGGGCCAACCAAATCCAGATGAGAACAGTTGCATTGCATTTATGTTTATTCATACAAGCCATAAGAACCATCTTCAAAAGAACAAATTCTATGGGTTTTGTCAGTGTTCTGTTGTTCTGCAGTTAAAAAGTAACAGGGGTGTCCAAACCTGATTAAGATTTTAATATACAGTACAGTCAAATTGTGATTCTTATCACATTTGCCCCACTCATTACCTTATTCCCCTAAAGAATTGCTGGGTGATGTCACACGACATGACTTGACAGACTCCAGTCCATATGGTATATTTACAATGAGGCCTATACTTGGCATCCAAATCAGAATGTACAGAGACAAACACAACAGCATCCAAAGTGCACACAAATAATGATGACTCAGCAGATGCCAGTATACAGTATGCAAGCATATAAAGATGAAGCAGAGATTAGGTTCGTCTAAGTCCTCCGTCCGCCTTTATAAGTGACAGCTGTTACCTCAGAGTTTTATAATGAAACGTTCAGTTCAGGCTTCCGGGAAATCATGCCACTTCACTGAAGCTTATGTAAAGTACGAACAATCACGCCATGGAGCTGTTACCATATTTGGTCAGTACTGTCCAAATGAAACTGAAAGTGAGAGAGCGTTTCCTTATTTCAGTTCCGTGCTGCGTAACTAAGAGCCAGTTTGCCTGGCAGGTTGGCAACAGTGCGGGAGAAAGAGGTGCTGCTCGCACTTCCGACATTTAATCTTTTTTAACGAACTAGCCGCAGTCATACGCAGGGTGTGGCTAATGTTACCACGTTTGACGAGTGTTGTCAAAAGGACTCTAACGGGATGAGATGTTTGGGTTTCCTTATTTGATTACTCACCTGCTTTATCCTGAAAAGAGGACAAGTAAAAAGTAAGTAAAAATGTCATTATTTTGATTGAAGCACCCTGACTAAAACAGACAGCACTTTATCATTGCTTTAGCGTATTTTCTCTTTATATCCTGATTTTCTGTTTAGTATCTGAAAACATAAAAATGTTTACCTCTGAGGGAAATAAAACAAATAGATTTAAAAAATGATGATTTTCGATCATACAATCAAAGAAATGTATAATGGATTCGAAGTTTTTTTCTTAAACTTGAAACCATATGAGAACAGCTTAACAGCTTGACCTGCTGGTCACCGCTATGATGTTTATATGTTTCTCTTAAACCCACTAAACCACAAATTACTCACGTCAAAGCTTCACAGATTTAAGTATATTTACATATTACTGCTTTAAGTAAGCCTAACTGACCATAGTTTGGCAAGATTACATTATTGATCGAATACATGATTTGGTTATTGTCTTCCCTATTTGGTTACTGTATTTTTTTTTTTTTTTCACAAATTATGAGCGAAGACTTTGTATGTGAATTGGGACTGCTCATCCTATGACTAGTCTGGGAATGGTAACGCGCCGTCGAGACGGCTGTCGTTCTATGAGCTCTTCCTTAAATGGAATTTTTTTGTTAATTTATTCACACTATTTTATGCAACAACCCTATTTAACGCTATAATATTTTATAATGCTACATTTTTTGAACGTCATGATCACTTACAATAGACGGGCTTTGATCGACATCACATCTACGATGGGTATGCATTTTATAGCCAAAAATTATTCAGCAGAGTCAGTGGACTTCCATTTGACGCTAAAGTTAGGTTTTATCAATGTCACAGGCGTTGCCTGTTGGCAACCTGATCAGTGATCTTAGCCTTGGCTTGATGGGTTTGTGTGAAACTTGGTTAAAGCCAGACGTTTTTCTCCCTTTAAATGAAGCTTTACCCCCTAACTCTTCCTTCTCCTATGCTGCAAGGGCAGCAAAGAAAGATGAGGGTGTAGCACTAATCTATAATACTAAATTTACTCCTAACACCCTTAGTTTACCTAATTTTGCCTCCTTTGAGTTCCTCTCCGTGAGGCAATCCTGCACCACCTGGTCTTTTCTCATAGCAGTGCTGTGTCATCCCCTGGGACCCTGCAGTCCATTTCTAGATGAGTTCTCTGCAGTTATCTGGATTACTCTAACTAGAGTGGATAAAATCCTGACACTGGGGGACTTTAATATCCACATCAATAACAGTTCTGATTCACTTAATAAAGCTTTTACAGCTTTTTTACGGACAGCGTAAATTCTACCCTGCGTAGTGTACTCAATATAGTAGCACCATTAACTATAAAAAAAAATATGTACATATGTAAAGCCCTTTGAGACTATAAATAGTGATATTGAGCTCTAAATAAACCTATTATTATTATGATTATTATTATTGTTGTTGTTGTTGTTGTTATTAAATGTAATAAGAGATGTTTAAAGAATGAATGCTTATATGAAAAGAGGTGTGTTTTCTTTATCAACAAAATTGGGCTGGTCATTTTTGACAGGAAAGACAACAAATACCATTATGTTGGGAAATTCTAAATTTGTAAAAAAAAATTTTAAAAAAAAAGAATTCCTTTATGTTAAACCAGGTGGTACAATTTCATCTAAAAGAGGCCTATAAACTATACATGTACAGAGATGTGTGTAACTTTTGATAATTATGAGGAACAAAGTTGTCAAAGGGTCCTAATCAAAATCAGATCATCGTCTATGTCCAGTGAAGCTTTATCAGCATTTTCTGGTCAGTTTTGACCGGAAACACAACAAATGCTGCTACGTTGTGAAATTGTAATTTTTGGACATTTTTCAGAAGCACGTTGCTTAAACTTAAGCGTACGCCTGTCACCGATGATCACTCAGATTACACTGTAACTGAGCACAATATGAGAGGTGTAACATTTACTACGGCTGGGACAGCGGAAGAATTGGTTTTCACACATTACAGTAATTTAGTCTTCCATTCCCATGGTAACCAATGCTTTCTCTCCTTGTCTGCCTTGGGTTAGGGCTGGTCTGGTTCAACACTGCCATTTTCCTTGGAAGGACGCAACACACCTAATCCCTTGCCATCGGCGGAGGTAAATTTAGTGGCTGTTGAGTCAAGTTGAATGATTTATCAGCACAAAACCTATCTGATCTGAAATGGACCGATCATTTGCACAGATAGAAAATGCTAATGTTGGGAATAACAGAGAGGAGGGGAAGAAAAGCAAAGATAACTAAAACTAGAACTGTCAAGACTTCACCTTACCTTGATCTGCCGCAAATGGTCAATTTTACCACAATATCTAATAGACTTGATACTGATACAAAGTGTAAACTATCACCAATAATAATGCATTGGTATTGTCCTCACAGAAAGTTAGTTTCCACAGTTCGGGGTCAGAACAGAAACCCACAGAGAACACAAAACATAAATGAACAGAGCGACCATATCACCAGAATTAGCACATTTAAGACAAGGGGAGTTATCCATTTTACAAATCAATGGCTAGCAGGACAAACCTTTTTTAATTTGGGCAGTCCCGCAAAGGGAAAGTGATAGCACCACCCTGAAGGCAGCAGTTAAAAACATCAGTGCTCCAATCGCTGTCCAGCTGCCGTGATGAAATGTGCTTTCCTTTGAACAGCTTGTGCATGAAGGGTCCTCAGATTTACAAGGCTTGAGCTGGTGATCTAAGATGCAGTATCAGCGATAGAAACCAGTTTGTTTTTACTATTTCTAGAGAGCAAGGAAAAGAAACGCCCATTTTACAGTATGAAAGTGTTACACTCCTGAAGAGTGGAGAAATATAGTGTTTAAAGAAAGCTCACAAAACACCGTGCTGCTTCGTCAGGTTGCCAGTTGTAATGATATGGAAAAGCAACTAGCTCGCAGCAGCACATCCCCCCAATCAACAGGCAGCGCCCTCTACTGGTTACCCCAAAAAAACATATCTGAAACAATTTGAAATCTCATGGAGGGCCTTACCCATAGGTGTATTGTCCCTCCCCCCCCAGGCTAACTGGGTATACCCTGAGGCTCATAGTCACCATATACCACAAAAGCAGGGCTTTAGAAAAGAATTCATCATTGGAATGAGAGTAAAAATGGTTCCTGATTGCACTGGTAATAATAAATAATAGGTAATAATAATGTCATTTGGGAGGGAACGCAAAAACGGCCCCCGATCCACGTGTTGAGTAGTCCTGGCCTAGAGGCTGCAGGAGCACATTGTACATATGTCCCATTGTTCCCCACTATCAACACTTTCTCTCCTTGCAGGAATCCCACCGTGTCTGCCTGGGGATAGAGCTCCTTACTGGGGTCATTCTCCTTGGACAAATGCATCACTCATGATCCCTCACCATCTGTGAAGGTAAAACATGTGACTGTCGACTCCTGTTTAATGATTAACCAGCACACAACCTCCATATGTGGCAAATGATCTGAGCATGGCTGAGCAGCTGAAAAGTGCAAATGTTGGGAACAATAAAGTGAAGAAAAAATTAAAAGGTTATTAATAAAGTTCAGTAAGAAAATATTAACAGAAGATTGTGACAAATAAGAGTTAAACATGACAGAATGGCCAAGGAAGGGCAGTTCAGGAATTAAAGCTTGCTCTGCAGAAACTGCATGTATAATAAATACGTAATAGTGTAGTTTCTGCCAATGTCTCTGTGTTAAGCTAAGCATCGTGCTAAGCATTATTCACTGAGCATAACTGAGCATTAATGTGGTCACCTGTGCTGTTGTTGGAACCATCTATACATGTCATCAAGATTGTTCACAAAACAACAACAACAACAATAACAACAACAAAGCTCTCCGCTCAACTGTGGGCTAAGGGTAACAAGATAGTACTGTTATAAAACTTAATTGTTATATTACATCATAAATTAGTAAAAACCGCTGGAAACATTTTATGTGACTACTGTTCAAATGATGGTAATGTATGAATTTGCTCACTAATACACACAGTCATGGGGCCTGTTTTTGAATACGATTAAAATAATGGCAACATTCAGAAGTATAAAGTGATGACTTGAGGGATGAAAAAGGATTGTTTCAAGCTGAAAGTAAATTAAATGAAAATAAAATTGTATAATATACTTACACCTTGTATTTGAAAGCATAAATTTAATTACAACTAAATTTCATTTCTATCAATTTATTTTTGTTCCTCCAGGAAATATGAAACACAGAAGAAAATCATTGTGGAAGACACATTGAAGACACTGTTCATTTTATTTCTTTTGAAATTCAGACCTTTAGACACATGTGGTACTGTATATTTGAGGTGAAACAATGTTAGGAAATTATGGAATAACACCTTGACAACATCTGCAGTTAGGAAATGAAGATAAACGTGTGACCAATCAGACATCTTTGAGAAGATAAAAGAATACTTGAAAAGTGTTAGCAGGCCAGAATGGAGTTATTCAAAGAAAATATAGCGCGGGTTAAGGAAAATCTGATGGAGCTTGAGAATTTGTTTAAGGAGGGCAAAGATCGAAATGATGCTAAAGTAAAAGACATGGAAGACAAGATCCGCATTGCTTTCGATGTCCCGAGGGAAAGCTGGATGAACACCGGTCAAACTCTGAAGGATGTCATAGAAATCTTGCGTAAACAGCTGGACATTGTACAGAGTTCAACACTCTCATCCGAGATGATTTCAGATAAGGATGTTCTGAAGAATGCATCTGGGGGTCTGGCTTTGGAAGGGGTTTACAAAACCAGGAATCCTGAAGACTTCCTGGTGAAAAGAGATCAGCTCATTGAGATTCCAGATTCATTTTCACTTACCGGCCCAAAGCAAAATACCAGGTACGAGCAGAAAGAATTTTCATCCCACAAATCTGAAACAGTTTTCCACAAAGTCATGGAGAAACTAGGCTATAGCTTTAGCTGCTCATTGAACATTGGATTCAAAGGCTTCAGCTTTGGCTTTGGAGTGGAGAAAAATCAATTTAGCGAGACAGAGGAAACAAGTTCAAATTCACGAGAAGAGTCCTTCATCCTCCACACAAAGCACAACTACATCCCCCTTGCATCTGGATTTTTTCAGCGAGATAAACTCAAGCTTTCCACTGGGGCTGTTAATGCCCTTAAAGAAATTGAGAAGGTCATTTTGCATTCGAATGACCGCAAAACACAAACCAACAAAGTGAGACGTTTTTATGAGAGATTTGGGTCCCATGTTAACCAGGGCCCTCTACACTTCGGTGGAGTTTTCTGGTGGAGAGCTTCTGCCTCAGGCTTCAGAAGTAAAGATCTGTCAGAGATAAAAAAGTTGACTTCTGAATCTCTAAAAGTTTACTCTTGTGCTGGATTTGGATTTGGTGCGCTATCTATCTCAGGCAAAGCAACAAAATCCTCCACACAGCTGAGAGGATCTTTCACTGGGAAACACAGAGAGGACCTGATGAGTCAAGTGCAGCTGTCAGTCAGTAAAACTGGTGGTCCTGCTGAGATTGATGATCACTGGCTGTGGAAATCCCATCTTGTTGCTAATAACAGAACCTGGAGTGTTATTGACAGAGGAACAACCCTGATTCCTGTCTGGGAAATAGTGATGGCTTCTCACAGAGGTGATTTCAAAGACGTGTCCAATTTAGGCAGAATATTGATGGAAGCATACGCAGATATCACTAAAGAAACTGTGGAAGAGGTGTGGGGAGAGAACATTCTTTCTGAAGTGGAAAAAGCAAAAACTCTGATTCAGTCAGTAAAGGGGTGGAGTGCCTCTGACTGTGAATCCTACTTGACACAGTTGTTGGACTTCAAAACCAGGCTCTATGAGAAAACAGGATCCCACAAAACCTGGTTTCTGGAATGTCTCTCAAATGAGATACTTCACAAGTACCTGTTTGAAGTGGTTACAGTTAACAGCAGATCCCCAGCTGTAGACTTGAGAATTTTGATGCGCTCTCTGTTGGAACCTGATCTTTATGAACTGGGGAACTTCCCAAACAGAAAGACAATTGTGAATTGGGCCTACCACACTGAAGAAGACTTCCATGAACAAGTTTCGGTGTCTGGATTCTCAGACCTAGACAGAATCTTGCAGTGTGTCAAAAAGGAATTGGAGGACAGCAGACACGCCTTCAGTTCTTCTGAACAGGATCGCAGTGCAAAAAAAAAAGCTACAAACACTGTAACCCTCTCACTGAATTCATTTTGTAATTCCTTGGCAGAAAATGATCAAAAGGAAGCTGAACTGCTGATACTATCCATAATCACCGTCGTAGGATACCGCAGAGAATATAAGACATTTAATCATGTTCTGGATATGAATGACATCATATTCTTACAGTCTGAGCTGCAGAAAGCATTTAGCATATACTCCTCTCTAAAAGAACAGTGTTCCATTAGGGCTCAGGCCTACCTGTTGCAGACAGCTTTGACTGTTTCCACTGACAAAGACATCACGATTTCACCCAAAGAAAAGGGAGAAAGATTGCAGCTCATACAAACACAACTGAAGAACAATCTTTCAACTCACATTGAATCAGTGATTGAGAAAAGCCATGATGATTGGGAGTCCCTGGAGAGGGCATTACATTCCATCATTACCGGCACCCAGATGAGTGATGGAAGTGCAACAGTCGAGGTGGCTGTCTCTCAGTTGGAAAATATACTAGTGAAGCAAGTGGCACCTTTAACTGAGGTTCAGACAACCGATGAGCAGAATACACCAGTGAATAACAAAAGTGAAAAAACTAGAAGCTTTATGGATTTGCTTCTGAAGTTGGGCCTCCAAGACTCCTACCCCAAAAAGATGATAAAATCTAATGTTCTTCTCATAGACAAATTATCTCTGAGTGTAAAAGAACCCAAAACAGAGAAAGACTTGAGCTCCCTTTACCTCTACAAACTCATGACATTGGACTACAGAGCCAGGTATCTGTTTGTAAAACCTGAGGCAACTAACATGGATTTGGGGGGGGGTGGTGCAAATGCTGAAGATGATGATGATGATGATGATGATTATGATGACTTCTTTGATTCTGTTGATAAATCAGACCCGGTGGTGAGAGTCAAACTGGCACAAATTCACCCAATGGATGTGCACATGGCCATTTTCCACTGCTCCAATGATTTCCTGCGACAGTACATTTTTACGAAACTCTCTGCTTGTCAGTTTAGCCTACCCTTCTTGGTACCTAACCCCTGTACAGATGAAGTGGAATTCCCTCTCTGGGCACTCCGACACATCAGAAAATCATGGCAAACCAAAATACAAACTGCATCTAGTGGCTGTGGGAAGTACTACAACAGACAAATGTTCAACACACCAGTGCCAATTGTTTCCTTCATTAGATTGGGAGTTTCTGATTCCAACTCCAAGTCCCAGATATTGGATGGTGTCATTAGCGAACAGAAGCACAGTGTGTTCTTCCACCGTCATTGCAAAGGCAGCACTCCAGACAGCCTGCTCATGAATGGAGTTGTGGAGATTGCATGGTACTGTCCTGGAGGAAAGGAAGACGACGTATTTGATGACTGTGTGGCCTTTCTGAACCTTCATGGTGATGCAGCAGAACACCCAAAACAACTCGAGTTTCTTCAGGCAGTGAGTACAGTCAATGTGCTTCTACTTTCAGAGCACCCTCTGAGTGAAACCGCCAAAGAGGTCTCCCAGAAACTGTCCAAGTCCTCTGTCCCCTTGATCTGCTTGTTCTCAGGTAAGGATAATATTCATCCGTCAAAAAAACCCACAAAGGTGAGGCTAGCTGCAAAGAACAGGAATCAGGCTAAATTTACAGAGGAACTGATTTCAAGCATCAAACAGTGCATCAGTAAATATAAACAGACTGCAACAATTGAAAGGTGCTGTGAAGAGGCAAGGAAACTGCAGTTCATAGTCGACGAGGATAAGCCATCATGCAAGGATGGGTACGAAAAGGCCCAGACATTAATGTGCCTTCTGAAAGATGTGAAGGATGTATCCACCCTGAAGGAGAGGATTTTACCACTGCAAGGTAAACTGTGGCATGACTGGTGCAACAAGAACAAAGAGCAGTATCGACTGCAAGTCAGAGAAAAGGAAAGTATCGAACAGCAGCAGAGTAAAATCTCAGCTCAGATGACCAAGATCCGTAAGGAACAACTTCGTGAAGCCACTCCTCTCAATGACTTCATGAGATCATTCCTGGAATGCTTGACAACGCCTGCTCAGTTTGAAGGCACACGTCTGTACATGCTGCAGTGGCTTAGGATCCTCCTAGATGATCTCACCACTGATGAGCTTGCATTGCTTGAAGAGGACTATAACTCAACTTGGAGAAAAATGAAAAATGTATCCAAAGATAAAGAAAAAGCATCTCTTGTACAATCTCTGCAAACCAAGCTGGACAGAATAACAGACAAAATGGCCGCTACTACAGTTGGACTTCAGCATATTATGAGAGAGGTCAGTCAACTCTATGAGGCCATTCAGATGTGCACACAAGCCAAGAAAAATACTAAACAATATGCCACACTGCCAAAAATAGGGGTGACAATGCTGCTCTCTGGGTATCCACTAGAAATAATGGATGGGGATGCTGCCCATGTGCCTTTAACATGGATTAACGCTGTCCTGGATGAGCTCATCAAAACCCTTGGAGACAAAAAGGTGTTTGTTCTGTCCATTTTGGGGCTTCAAAGCTCTGGGAAATCCACACTGCTGAACACCATGTTCGGTCTTCAGTTTGCTGTGAGCGCTGGAAGATGTACACGCGGAGCCTTTATGCAGCTAGTAGAAGTGGACTCCAGCATTAGAAATGACCTCGGATATGACTTTGTCCTCATTGTGGACACAGAGGGACTCAGATCTCCAGAACTCAGTACAAAGATATCGCTGAGCCATGACAACGAGCTTGCCACTTTCATCATCGGACTTGGCGACGCAACAGTCATCAATATCATGGGGGAGAACCCTTCTGAGATGCACGACATTCTTCAGATTTGTGTGCAGGCCTTCTTGCGAATGAAACAAGTTAAAATCACACCTAGTTGCATTTTTGTGCACCAGAATGTTGCGGAAGGATCAGCTGGAGATAAAAACATTGAGGGGAGGAGACGTCTCCTGGAGAGACTGGATGAAATGGCTCAACTGGCAGCAAAAGAGGAGAATGTTGATGGTGTCACTTGCTTCAGTGATGTCATACACTTTGACATTGAAACACAAGTTTTTTACTTCAAAAATCTTCTACAGGGAGACCCTCCCATGGCCCCACCTAATCCCTCATATAGCCAGAATGTTCAAGAACTGAAGATCAAGCTCCTAACAGCTGCATCATGGCAGGAGAAATGTAAATTTTCCTCACTGTCAGAATTCAAATATAGAGTTTCTGACCTTTGGACTGCACTACTGCAAGAGAACTTTGTGTTCAGCTTCAAAAACACAGTTGAAATGATGGTGTACAGCTCTTTGGAAAGTAAGTATGGAGATTGGTCATGGCACCTGAGGAAATTTTCCCTGAGCCTTCAGACAAAACTGGAGAATCAGATCGCTAGCAACTTAATTCAGAATGTGACTTTTGCAGATCTGATGAAAAAGTATGACAAAGTCTATGAACCTCTCAAGACTGAGATAGAGAAGTATTTCAAAGAAGACAAAAACAAAGAGACCCTCATAAAGTGGAAGACAAATATTGACAAGCGTTTTGAAAGCCTGAAGAGTGAGCTCATTGATGGGACTCTGAAAAAATGTAAGGAATTACTCATCTCCAAGCAAAACAGGTCAGAGCTGGACAAGAGGAAAACCCAATACACAAATGAGCTGACTCAGCAGAGCAAACGCCTAGCATCTAAACTTAAAACACAGCAACTGACAGATAAGCAGGTGACGAAGAAGTTTGATGATCTCTGGAGTAACTGGACAGCTGAGGTGTTGAAATCACAACCCCCTGAGGAGCCACTGAATGTGAAAGCTGTAGTGGAATCAGTCCTCCTAAGCCAGTTCCGTAAACAACCAGGCATCCAAGACAAAATTAAAAAAGGATTGTTTAAGTTTGATCCAAAAAAACACATTCAGCAAAATGTCTTTCAAAGGACATTGGATTGGATGCGTGGCAGAGGACATGATGTAGAGGTTCTCAAAAATGATATTATTCATGCAGTCAACAAATACATCACTGCCAAAGAAAATGACAAGAAGGATTTTGATCAGAACTTCATTTATGAAATTTTATCAAATATTGAAAAGGACATTCTTGCATTTGAGGACAAACCAGATGCTCATAAATTCACCCAAGAATTTAGGGTGGACTTGTCAGTCTATCTTTGTCTCAAAAATGTTTCAAGATTTCAGAAGATGCATGAGGAATTCAAGACTGCAAATGATCCACTAACATATCTGCAAAGTCAAAGAGACAAATATTTCCAATCTTTCAAAAACTACTGCAAAGGAGCCAGCTCTGTGAAAATATTTGTTGATTTTCTGTGTGACCACATCACACCAGAGGTTCTGAAGGCAGCAAATGAGAAACTCAGTCAGCAGATAGCAGATGAGTTGAAGCTCAACAACCAAGCTCTCAGTGGCAACCGATCAAATCTTGAAAATCATATACTAAAACATCTGGCAACTCAGGAGGACTTCAGCATGTATGAGGAGTATATTGATTACCCAAAGAGATACTTTGAAAGATTTATCCAGGAAAAGGTAGATGAATTTTGTTGTGATACCAAAAAACTGGGCACAATCCATCAGGAGAGCCTGGAGACCATGAAAAATCAGTTATTAACAGCAAGCACAGATGTAACTACAGAAGTGGATGAAAAGGCAGGCAATGCAAGCATGTGGCTTGACTTGTTCTGTAGAAATGTGGGGCATCTCATTACAATAATGAGAAATGAATTGCATTGCATTGAAAATGAAGACATCAAAGACTGGCAGTTCTTTAAAGAAATGATGGCCAAATCCCTGGAAGAGATGGTTAAGGACGAAAAGATGGATGTGGAGGCATTGAGAGAGAAACCTACCAAAATTCTTTTTCAGCAGGTCGAGGGATGTTGGGCCCAGTGTCCTTTCTGCAAAGCCATCTGCACAAACACCATCCCCAACCATGATAAAAGACACAGCGTTAGGTTTCATCGCTGTGAGGCTCTGGCTGGCTACCATTATCATAACACAGACCATTTTTCTGTAGATTTTTGTACCACATCAGTTAACAGTGATGCAAAATTCTTTGCTCGTAAGAAGGATAAATGGATCCCCTTCAAGACATACAGGGATGCTGGAGACCCATACGATACATGGAGCATTACTGCAGATGGCAGTGAGCAGCGCTACTGGAAATGGTTCATCTGTAAGTTTCAGTCAGAATGGGAGCAAAAGTATGGATATAAATTCAAAGACCGTGGAAATATCCCGGATGAATGGAACAGTTTCACGAGAGAATCTGCTTTGGAAGAGTTGCAATAACAGTTTCATCGAGTATGGATGAGAACACATGCAATTTGTTCATCCACCATCGTAAATTAGGTAACTGTGTCAAACTTCGGTCATTTCAAAGTGAGGATTCTTCAGTGCTTGAACTCTAATAATATATGATTACGTATACTATGAATAATGCTACGAGAGCGATATGCTACTATTGTCAGTAAAACTTCCAAATGCATTTCAACTGACTGAAAATTGTTTCTTCAGAGTTGTTGTTGATCAGTTCTTGTGTGTAAAATATCCTGTACTAATGCATATTCTTGAAATCAAATAATTAAGCTTGTTTCTGAACTCCATCCATTAATTTCAAGTTTTACTTATTCACCGATTTGTTTTAAAACCTTACTGATTTAGAGTCACTTGAAATTGTCACCATAGTGACTATCTGTATCCGCCCCTTATCTGAATGAAAGAATATTCTTTTCTTCAGATTTGACTTAAAGTCTTTAAGCTACATAATGCTCTTGTTTTTGGCTGGTTTTTCAACATTTCCCTCTTTAAGGTGTAGGGGCAGAAATTGTGCCACAGTCAGCGATACCCATTTTCATACTGTATCATGTACATAATCTTACTCTATGTAGGCCAGCAGTTAACAAGAACCTTTTGTCTGTTAAGTTTATGATTCTCTCTCGCTTATCTACTGAGGGGCTTAGCGACAGGCCCTAGGAACAGGCCCAAGCTTCCCAGGCTATGAACATTCCATAAGGTGTCTGACTGCACAGGGCATTGCCGTGGATGCTGAGGGCCGTCTCAGTCTCCACCCAAAGTGATGTTCTTGTTCGCAATGTGTAAGTGTAGAGAAAACAACCTTTGTAACCCTAGAAGAAGAAATCCCTGTTGTTCTCTGTTTTGCAAATCACCAATCACATGCAAGCGATGCCTGTTTACAATCTCTGTATAAATGTCTGTGCTTGAAATGTGAGAGCTGAGTTTGTCCTCTTTTCTGTTATTTTGTTTTCTTTTGTACATACTTTGGTTTACTGAAGTATGACTCCTTTACAGCCTTTCGAATATTTAATACCTTTTTGGGTATTTGTCAAAGAAATATCCCTCCAACCTTGTGGTTGTTTTTCCATGACAAAGGAAAAGGAATCTAGATTGATGTGCAACTTTATTTTGAAGATAGTGAATGCATAAGATTGGGTGTCCCACATATTAATTTCAGATCTCTGTACCTTATTTGTGTTTCCTAAAGATCCATCGAACCAGAATAAGCTCAGTGGTTCTCTCTCTTAAATGATATGTATTCACTGATTTGACAGCCCTTTCTGACACCCCCCCCCCCTAATTTACATTGTCAACCAAACTGCTAAGGAAAATCCACATGATAAAGTGGCTGAACCACCAGAACCCTTCGCTTGTCAAACCTTGCTGTGTTCCCACTGTTTTGTTCACTATCTGTGCATTGATACCAAACTATGCTTCACAAAAAAATAGATGTATAAGTTTAATTTTATGTTGTATTTTAACACAATGTCATGGTACAGAAATTGGAACGTAAAGAGTGAAGTAAGGTCTGAATATGGCAAGACAAGTAAGCAGCAGAATGTCTGGCTAAGCTTTTTTCCACTGTATGTAGTGAATGTCGTATCTTATTACAAAAATTCAACATCCATGTACCATAAAAGGAATTCATCCTATGTGATAATTATCTGTGCGCCTCCCTGTAACAAATAACAGATTATGGCTGGGTGTTTCTTTCAGCTATACAAAAAGGGATGTGTTGTTTAAAAGTTTTAAATTGTTTAAGAGTTTTAGTTGGCATTCTTACTATAGTTACCTACCTTTCCAAAAATTCAGTCTTCAGTCTCTGGACAAGCACTCAGTTGTTTTGTAAAAGCATTTGAAGGTTACATTACAGCATTAGTCTTTCCCCAGTTAGTTGTAAGAATACAGTTACAAAAACATCAGAGCAAAGAAAAATGAAATTCCTTGGAAGATGTAATGGTAGTCTACCTCCATCCCCATTAAGCACATCAGGGTGTAACGAACACTCTCTATTTCTCAGAATAGAAAGGGCTACAAACGCATAAAAGGTCTGGGCGGACTATTTGACTATACTACAGCTGCTGGCGATGATGAAAAAACTTGTCCCATCCCACCAACACCTCCAGCTGATTGGCAGGCCAATAGATGGGACCTTAGTCCTTTCCCCGTGTTTTTTTTTCCTAATGCTTTGGTCTGATAGTCCCATCCTCCAAGTGTCTGTTTATTATTAAGACAATTTTATAAACAGATATTCCAATGAGGACCCCAAGGAAGAAAGGTAAAAAAAATAGACATATTAAAACATATATATATTTATATATTTTTTAATGGGTGACCATTACAAGGGATACCCTAAGCCCACTTCCCTTCTGTGGTTGACTGTGGCTGAGGGTTACCTGATCACATGATGTGATCTCCCATTCCTGATCAGCTATCATAATACACTGCCCTTGGTCAGTGTCTCAAGCGTGTTTTGCCGAATGATGCAGGTATACACTGGTTCATACTGGAGTTAGAAATGTATCTACAGAGACAGCAAATGCAACTAAGGTAATAATTAAATGGATGAAACTTCAATCAGGACACTGAAAAAAGAGGTGAATTCAAACAGATGGGCAGCACACAAATACTGGTACATGAAAGTTAACTACATAACACACACACCTTTCCATGGGCTCCATATGATACAAGTATCATAAAAATATAATCGCATACATTGGCTGAGCACACACACATGCTAACTAGACTCTAATGCATCACAGACACTAGTAAGAATCAATCACATCATAAACAGAACAATAATGATATGTGTATATACTGTATATACTGACACTGTTTGAGACACAGAGGCATGACCACACATAAAATGGATGCCATGTAAACAGTTATGGCTGTTTAAAACTTAAAAAAACGTTCCTGCATAACTCCTCCTTTCCTTCTCCTTGCCCTGGTCACAGTGATGGCTGGAGCTGCTATCACAGGGACAGGGGGACAGGCCACTGCAGTGTGGCACTCAGGCATGAAGCTGGTGTTTTGAAGCAGCTCCAGCCAGCCAGCCACCTGACCTTGGCTAGTGTCCACATAGATTGGGAAAGTCAAAAGTGGAACTCCACTGTGAGGCCGATGTTAGCCCAGTGTCAGCTGGGGAAGTGACAGAATCACAGAATACTGTTTAACGAATCAGCACAGGTCACACTGTCGGGTTACACTGATGAGCCGTTGTCAGGCAGAGTTTCCAGATTTGCAACTCTGATAATATGACCGCTGTGACCAAGGCCAAAATGAAGATGGGTAGCTTCCATGTGGTTAGCAACATCTAGTCCCTTAATCCCTGATGTTCAGGATATTGAGCTTGAGTATCCAGACTACTCATCGCTGACTGACTGACACTTCAGCCTTGGTTTTATTTCGGTGGATCTGATTTTTACTGATCTTTTTCATTTCTTTTTGGTTATCATGTAATATTGCAATTATTATTGCTGCTCTATTTCATTGTTTGCTGAGCATATGATTTCATTGAATCAGTTCACATTGTTATAATATATTGCCTCATGATCGTATCTATAATTTGTTTTAAACAACATTTTTAACTAAAGGAAACAGAACAAGACCCAACATAACCAAGCACACAACACCCAAGCAGAACTCCAGACCCACAGTGCATGCTAATTAAAATCTCTTTCAAGTTTAACAAGGAAGGGACAAGGGAAGCAACAGTGTATTAGAGCTGCTCCACCTAGTGGCTATTTGTGATATTTTTCTCTGCTATTTCACTGGTCACTTCATATGACTTCAGTCAGGAGGATTTTTTTTTTCCAGAAATATTCAAATACACAGCATTATGGAAACTGTATGCAGTAACATTATAACAAAATACAAATAGCTTAGCAGAGGAAGATAAATGCCTTGAGATAATAATGTTGAGAATGTAAAAATAAAACAAAGATTACAATACATTACAACAGTACTAAAGTAAAAATAAATAAAAGGATGATAATAATAATAATAACAATAATAATAACAATAAATAAACAAACAAACAGTCAAAAATACAAAATAAAGCAAATGAATTTAATTCAAATTTAAATTAATAAATCAAAACTGGCCACTATATTCAGTAGATCTATGGCATTCTTACATTCTGAGACCTGAAACCCAAAATAAGGCTCACTTTTGAATTTGGTGGGGTTTTCGTAAACCTGGCTTTACGAATAAAGAATTTTCCTACAGTGATCAAACAGCTTATCAAATAGGTTATATGCCTGTCCTCCATGACCAAAACTCTGCCTAGAGCTGTTTTTTTCACATACAGCAAGTTATAAGTTTGCCTGCTAATGCAGTACACGTCAGGGTTAGCTTTGTAGCTTTCCTCATTTGACTCCTACTGACAGCACAGACAATTAGTTCTGTCAGAGTTAAGAGGAGACTTGACAATAATTTTAATTTGGCTTGGATGTGAAATGTAGTTTTTCATGGCATGAAACTTCTAAAGTTACCCAATCTATGGTAGGCTGCTAACTAACTAGCATGAAGAGATACAACAGTCATCTCTGGACAGAAGCTGAGACTATATTTACGATTGGCCTGAGTTTTAAAAGAATTAAACATGTTAAAATACCTAGACAGCAGGAAGACCAGTGATGAAATGGTGAAAAGTTCAGAGAGGTCTTCGGTAAACTTTCTGATTCTGATGTTTCATCAGGACTCCGGAGCAAATCTGAGACGAATCCTATGGAAAACCCCAAATTACCATCAGTTACTGTTTTGGTTTTTTGAGTGTGTAGACCCAGATATCGTCTTTAGTATCACAGACCTCGCAGACCCAGATATCGTCTTTAGTATCGCAGACCTCACAGACCCAGATATCGTCTTTAGTATCACAGACCTCGCAGACCCAGATATCGTCTTTAGTATCGCAGACCTCACAGACCCAGATATCATCTTTAGTATCACAGACCTCGCAGACCCAGATATCATCTTTAGTATCACAGACCTCACAGAACACACAAGCAAAATACAACAAAGACCTGCGAGTTTTTCAAAATATACCTGTGGGCTAATTATGCAACCGATACCTATCGCTCCTCGACTGAAGATGTTTCACTATGTGAATGGGATTTTACTACTTCATGTAAACTGGACTATTCCTTTATCTGATAATAATCTGACGGGTGCTTTAATCAGATTGCTTTGCACATGTAACCCCACTGATTCAGAGGTACCTGTCCAGCCTGCAGCCATGACAGAAATGGACAAGTGATGATGATAACCTCACAACCAGGAGCATCGTCATGATCACGGACCATCAGCTCCCTGGAGCACTCTGGCCTGCTCGTCACTCAGAGACATATCCTGGAGCAGATAACCATGATCGTTCAACAGAGATTCTGGTCAGAGACAAGCCCTACCATTGACCTGTACTTCACTTGATCGAGCCACCTGCCCCCCCCAGCAATGACAACCACAGGCCTTCCCCCACACAGACCACACTGCCAACAGGAAGTATGTAGAGGACTAAGAAATTGACTCTATTCATAGTTTCATTTAATAACAGATACCCCCCTAATTTTTTGTGATAATCGGAGCTATTCTAATTGTGATATCATCCAGACAGTAGGTGGCGTTCCGCACTCCTGTGGGTCAGCTAGGGAGACATAGCTTCAAGCTCTAAGCCCGCGCAGTTCAAAAATAAAATGGCGCTGGCTACAGTTAGACACTAAAGAATGTCATGTCTCTTCATTGATTCACAGTGTTATCCAGCCTGTGCATCACTTGCTGCCGGTCCAGATATCCCCTAGGTCTGGGGCCGGTAACAAGTACACTCCCACAGAGAACGCAGGGGTGGAAACAAACGCAGAGGGAGCAGAATGAGACTACATTTTAGAGGGCGAAAAAACACATTAACGATAGCTAGTGTTTGAAGTGTGACCACTGAAAATAAAATTAGTCTCATCAAATGTGCTGTCATAGCTAATAATTCAATCACTGATTGCATTTGTCACATTGATACTGGAAGGTTACAGTTATTTTTACTAGATATGATTCTCTTCGTAACAATTGCCCCTAAACTGCATGGAAAACACAAGCATATTCCCAATTATGTAAAAGCAAAACACGCTGGAATGTCACGTTACTACAAATGTGTGTTTATCACCAGATTATTTTTGCATAAATAAAACATATCCGTAATGTAATAGCCTAATGTAACGTAAACATTATTCTTCTTACCGTTAAAAGAAAAGTGAGGACATTAGCAGGTACTGTGTCATGTCCACATCCATCCAGAGTGTTTGTCTCAGTCAGTAGACTCCTCTACACACTCAGTTCACAGCCCACTGTAGATTTACAGCTGCAGTGTAATCTAGCAGGACAGCCCCTTCCTGAGTTCACCCTGCCATTGTCTGACTGGTAAACTGCTCTTCACATAACATTGTTACTGTGCAAAGTCGTTAGAAATGACGATATGGGAACATGCTTTTTTAACGCAAGAACACTGACATCAGAGTGTTGATAAACTGTTATGTAAGTCTGAAACCTGTCTGAAATTTGTTCAAATCAGCTATAATGTAGATTATCAAGTAAACACAGTTAATGTTGTTAGTGGAGGATGTAATTTTCAGTTTAAATTTTTCTATGTTATGGAATACAGAATCACCTAAGTACTTGTTGTGCGTTCTTTATTGTTTTATGTGGTATTTATTTGTTAATTGTTTTATGTGGCACTGTGGTCCTTGTGTAACGCAATCTCGTTCCCCTGTATGTATGAGTCATGCACGTGTGGAAATGACAATAAAAGCAGTCTAAGTCTAAGTCAGCTGAATATTCATGCTGATTGGACAGCTGTATATTCATGCTGAATGGACAGTTGTATATTCATGCTGATTGGACAATAAGTCTAAGTCTAAGTCTCCCTCTCCAGTAATCTCTGATAACGGGACAATCCCAGAAAATACGGTAATGCTTTGCGTTTTGGTTTTCACAGTTTCTCCATCATACAGGGTGGTTCTTATCATAGTGAGATTTCTGAGAGTGTAAAAATAAAATACCTTATCAGGTTTTTCCATCCAAACTCCCTCCATCTCTGTGAACTAGTACACTTCCACTGATATCTCCATTTTGTTGTCCATCCTTCCTCAGATATAATTATCCCTCCTCCCCTCAGCCAGTTTGATTTAACGTGTGAAGCCAAATGTGTTTTAGGATTTGACTGACCCTTATACATGCATGAAATGATTCTACTGCCAGTATCTGAATTATATGCTTTTCTGAACAGGATCAGACATGCACTTGTCTCTGTTACCTTTCTCACCCTCACACTGACAGAACGTTGTACCTGCAGACACCGATAGAAGCCCTGTGTTTCTAATAAGTGTTTTTCTTCAAGCATTTCAAAACTGAGCCCTGTTCCTTCTTTCATTATATTGCATAGAGCTGTTATTCCTTTAGCTGTGGTTTATGTCTGAGTATAGAGATCCAGTTAATCCAGTAAAATCCAGTTTAACTAGTGAAAAATGGTTAATGATTCCAATAAAGGTTGTAATGTGGACAAATATGGACAAAAACAACACAATGACATGACAAGAATTTATGATGAAAAAGACACAAACAGAGGCTGATACGAGATGATCAGAGACACTAACTTACACTAACTTTTCTGTACAAAAGTCACACACATAATAATTTCAGACACATCAGACAACACAACACACACATGCCACAATATCACACACATCAGAAAACACAACACAAATCATATCACAATCTACAACACATGTGTCACAACACAAGTCACAATGTCACATGCATCAGAAAACACAACACACACATCACAATGTCACACATATCTGAGAACACCTCCTCCCCTAACACTTAACACCTCTAACGTACTTAACTCACACCTACTGTGTTCTTCTCTACCTAATCTCCTGCTCTTTGTCTTGAAATGAAAACTCACACTTATTGCTTGCACTTTGCCCTATTGAACAGATGTAGTACTCAGTGTTTACTCATAGGTCTCTCACTGTACTGGAGTTTGAATTGTTTCCCCACCTGTAAGTCACCCTGGATAAAAGCACCTGCTAAATAAATGTAATGTTGTGTAATGTAGTGTAATGTAATATATCACAATACACAACATACATGTCACAATGTCACACATATCAGAAAACACAACACACACACACACACACACACACACAATGTCACACACACACACATCACAAACAATGTCATACACATCATAACATACGACACACATGTCTAAAAACAATGTCTGGTACCAAAGATAAAAATCTAGAGAAAACGAACAGAGGAAAACACAGCTGAACACCGTGTATTCAGTGGAGACTGCTGTGTGTCATTAGTGAGTGTGTTGAGGAGGAGAGCAGGGTCAGTGTGGTGGTTCAGATGAAAACTGTTCTAATTTTAATACTGTGGTTTTGACAGTTCCTTTAACAGAAATGATGCCAGTTTCTCTGAGCTTTGGCCTCTGAGGTCAACTTCCTCTTTTTTTTATCCCTCTCTCTCTGTCCTGTTCAACAGCTTGTATTTGTAATTTGTAATTTGTTTTATATTTGCTTATTAAATTCAATTTATCCACATACACACATACTCACAATTACATACTCAATTACAAATCATTTACATGCTCTTTAAATCTGCTCCTAATACATTTCTTGTCTTTATGACAAGAACTCTTATTCTCAATATGAATCATTTTCATAATCAGATCAATTCAGCAGAGCATACCACCATCAGAATATATTAGTCTGTGAATAATTCACCATTTTCAGTTCAGACACAGTCTGGAAAATATCAGGGATAAACTCATATTTTTATCTACTTTAATTAAAGTTTTCAGAATAAATATTGTTGTGTTTTCTTCACAGGCATGAGAAAAAGAGTACACTGGGCGAGTGAGTATGTGAGATCGAGAGAGAGAGAGAGAGAGAGAGAGAGAGAGAGGGCTCTGTTGCTAACCATGGCAGCATTTTTGGTTAACCTCCAAACCATAAACCATACACTCTCTTCCCAGTTACTAGTTAGACGCTTTTGTGACTGCACACACAGAATCATCAGCTAAACATGTTCCTTTCACATACACATAATCACAACCACGACATAATTCATTAACTAAACATGTTCCATTCACATACACACAATCACAACCCTGACATACTTCATTAGCTAAACATGTTCCTTTCACATACACACAATCACAACCACGACATAATTAATTAACTAAACATGTTCCTTTCACATACACACAATCACAACCACGACATAATTCATTAGCTAAACATGTTCCTTTCACATACATACAATCACAGCCATGACATAACTCATCTCGGTCATTCGTACATAAAAACTAAAACACAACACAAATCTCCACACACAGAGACAAATCCATTTAAAATCAATTTTATTGTCACTAAGAGAGAGAGAGAGAGAGAGAGAGAGAACTTTAGAGACCAGATGAAAACACTGTACACAAGTTTCTGGAGTGAATTTCATTCACAGCCAGGATCTGACCTTCAGATCTCATCTTCAAAGCTACATAGAAACCAGTTTAAACCACAGAGACCAGTTTAACCCACAGTCATAACCAGTCTGTCACAGTTTGCGCCTTGTTTTGGACTTTTATTTTGAAATGTCTTGCGCTCCTGTTCCGTGTCTGTCTCCGCCCCTCACCTGATTCTGTTTATTCTATTCATTAACCTCGCTTCACCCCTGTTAAGTTCCACCAATCATGTTTCCCCATGGGGGCCAGTTTAGTTCTGCTTATGTATTTAAGCCTATGCGTTCGTCTGAAGACACGCTGTTTGGCTGCACGGTTTGTACCCAGTTTCGGTTCCTGTTTGCACCTGTTTATTTGTGTTTATTTTTTGTAAGTAAAGTCCTCCTTGTTTTTTGTTATCATGATCACCGTGTCTTGCATTTGGGTCCAGCTCCACTGACGCAGTCTAAACCTCCACAATAAAGACAGAATCAATTTATTTATTCAGTCCAAGCCAATATTACAAAATAATATCATAGGAAAATATTTTTTATTGAAAAGTAGCATTGATTTCTGCCTGAGGTACATAAATTAATTTCTAGTTCACTCAAACTAAATAAAGGTTTAGAAAAACACAACCTCATAAATAAAACCAAAAAGTGTAAATTCAGAAAACAGGCTGTTGTCTTCTCCACATGATACACAATACAGTACTAACACAGTTAATGAATACATTTAATTAGTTAACACAGTATAAACAGAGTTAATGAATACAGTTACTTAAGGCACTTTTGGGCCGAACAGTTCTAGGGTCTCGTTTGATAGGAACTCCCCCCTGGGGAGCTTCCGCTAGAACTACATAAGTTCTAGGGCCTTTCTTCTGTTTGCTTTGGCACCACCAGTAGGAACGCTGAAGTAACGTAAGCCGGCCGACGGTATAGCAGCTAAGAGATGTTGTTTATGACTAACCAGGATAGCTGCACATTTTTAAGTACAAATTTAATGACTTTTAAGACCTTTTAAATACCTCCAAAAGGAAAAAAAGAACCATTACTGCGGCAAAAGAAATCGACAAACTAGACTACAGTATACACAATTAACCAGTTTTATTGAGTTTGAATGGCAGAAATATTGATACTGCCTTCTCATTAACGAAAATTAAACTGTATGGCGATAGACCCAGTCCAGTGGAAAAAAATGTCCCCCTGCATTTATGCATTTACTACCGCAGTAGCAGTGAATGACTCGATGGGCATAGTAGTTTTCGGGTGCTAGCATAGCGCTTGTGCCTGCTTGCTCGCAGCATCGTGTTTTTTTTTCTTTTCCCCGCCGCAGCCCTCGAATCCCACAGCCCACAGCCACACAAGCGGACACACAAGCACCTACCGAAGCGGAGTGTACGCTACCTCTGCAATGTACAAATCTACATTGGACGTTGCAGAAATGGTCATTGTTGGGGGATATAACATACCGGTACAATAAAATATAAAAACGATGTCTCCCCTCCTACAATTCCAGACATTTTAAATACATTTTTAGACATGAATTTCAAAAACTAAATGTAATACGTTCTAAGACTATATTTTACATGGATCTTTAAAAATGGCTATTGCTATCATCGTATACCTGCGTCTGGACCAATGGCTGTACACTGTTTCTGTATGTTGGGAACCTTGGTTTAAGTTTATTTGGCATGTTACAGAGTGTGTCTGAACAAGACTTGGATATGATTTACCTGTGGATGAATTATACAGGTCACATTTTAAGAACAGCTAAAAACAGAAGAGGATCTTCTGTGAAGAAGGGTGCACTCACATGACCAGCAGCAGGAAGTTGTGGTCTTGCCTGCTTTCTTCGCATAAATGACTTCACATTCTTTTCCACATTCACAGCGCTGACCACTGGCAACCCAGCCACTGTGTGTGTGTGCGTGTGCGTGTGTGTGTGTGTGTCATACGGTTCCTCAGAATGCTCCATTGAACTGAATGGGTCATCGCAACATTCAGAGGTCCAATATTTCTTAACAATGACTGCTGGAAAAAATTAATAACCGCTGGAAAAATGAATGACCGCTGCCATTGGCAACGGGCTTTGTGCTTCTGTGTCATATCATTCCGCAAAAAGTCCGTTCACTTATCGTCACGGATATACATGGTCAGTTGTATCTGACAATCTGCAGCCAATCAGAGACAGGAAATGAATGGGGACATCAACTTCCACTTTCCCCGAGATGTGCCACTGATTCTCTGAAACTGCACCATTAATGGAAACATTCAATTTAACATCAAGAAACAGAATGCTTAGCCTATTAATCTGCGACACAGAGTTATGTGGCCTAACACGTTGCTATGCAACACTTTAAACTTTAACTTTAAAATTCCAAGCCTATTTGCTAGAAGGACTATTTTTCTCAGCGGAAGCCACGAAACGGCAATTAAAATTAAACGTTGTGTGAAGTTTCTTTTATCACTTTGGCAAGTAACCGTAGAATAAGAGGGATAATGTATAGTCCGGCGGTGATTACCTAAAAATAAATCCCCTCCGCTGCGCGTTGGGGTCCTGTTCGTCCTGTCAGGATTTATTTTTCGATAATGACTGGCAGACTAAACATTATCCCTTACATATGTGCTTAAATAGCTCAGGGAGATCCATAATCTATTAACATTCACATTAAGCATATAGTGGTATGTTGTCTAACCAGGATAGCAGCAGGCAGTGGAAGATGTTAGAAAACGTCCTCGTGATGTAAAGTCACTTCATGTATTTATATTTATATTTATATTTATCCATTTCAACATGTTTTAACTAGAGAAAGTGTTTTGGTATCTCTACAGTGTTTTGGTATCTCTGTCTGCAATTCAGCTTTTGTTCAGATAAAGTACTTTTGTTTGTTTGTTTGTTTGTTTGATTGTGTTTTTCTCTTTGTGCACATTTTGCATGTAGTTTATTTTGTAAAGAGTTTAATGCTTCTTATAAATACTACTGCATTTCACTGGCTTTGTACCTCTACTCTGCACAATGACAATAAAGTTGAATCTAATCTAATCTAGATCTAAATCTATAGGAAAAATTGTATCAGTGAACGCAAACACTGCCAGACCTGAAGAACAGAGGAAATGACCCAATGCTGTTTGTGAAAGTTTTACCCTGTGGTTTAACACTGAGTCAGTGAGTGTTGATGAGTTTGGTCAAAACCTCACAGAGAGCAGACAGAGGAGAACAGACCAAATGGAGCCCACTGCAGTGTCCTCCCTGATCATAGTCCTGCTAACAGGTAAAAACATCTCATCCTTTATGACAATAAACCATCATATGAGGCCATCATAGAGCATCTCTCCTCTGTGTTAGAATTGTTCTAATGGAATATAATGTGATATATGACACTGGATCCTAGTGTCCCTGTTCTAGTTTAGAGAGAGAGATGAGATATTTGTCTGGTGTTTTCTTTGTCACATGCCAAGGTACGCTGTATAGTAGCAGTGTACACTGTGCAGTGTAAATCTTGTTTGAGTGTTCAATGCCTTTAGTCTGCCCATTCATGTTCGATGCATTACTGATGCAATTCCTTATAAACCCTCACTTTTTTCACAAGTTTATCATCACCAAATGATCAGTAGTCACTTTACATTGGGATGAGTAGTATGAAAGTATGTGGTATATGTGTGTGTAAGTCTCTTAACATGGAACGTTTTAAAACAGGAACTTGGCAATGTAGATCAGTCGTAGTTGTATTCCGAGACGATGTACAAGTCACCTAAAGAAAACAGCTGGAAAATTAGAGCAGACCGTTACATCTTCGTAGACTGCCGAGACGACATTCCGTGATGCGCTCTTCGAGCCGCATGCTCTGACTGTAAGACCTTTGATTAACATCACGCGTGTTCAATTTAACACTACCTGAGGACTTTAACCTCAAGAGTCTAGGAGCATATTGAAAACCAGTGGGAGGGGTTCCCACGCTCTGAAGTTAGGACATTGAGAAACAGAGATGTCAGTTTGGTTTTACTTATAAAACGATTAATTGGTAACAAAAATTAGAAATGAAGAACGAACACCACGTTATTCAAATACACAGAGAGCATCAAAACTCTACAATATCAGCACTGTCTGTGGGAACGTAAAGAAATCGTAATCGGTGGAGGGTCGACTGTCTGTGGGAACATAAAGAAAACGTAATCGGAGGAGAGTCGACTGTCTGTAGGAACATAAAGAAAACGTAATCGGTGGAGGGTCGACTGTCTGTGGGAACGTAAAGAAATCGTAATCGGTGGAGAGTCGACTGTCTGTGGGAACATAAAGAAAACATAATCGGTGGAGGGTCGACTGTCTGTGGGAACATAAAGAAATCGTAATCGGTGGAGGGTTGACTGTCTGTGGGAACGTAAAGAAATCGTAATCGGTGGAGGGTCGACTGTCTGTAGGAACGTAAAGAAATCGTAATCGATGGAGGGTCGACTGTCTGTGGGAACGTAAAGAAATCGTAATCGATGGAGAGTCGACTGTCTGTGGGAACGTAAAGAAATCGTAATCGATGGAGGGTCGACTGTCTGTAGGAACGTAAAGAAAACGTAATCGGTGGAGAGTCGACTGTCTGTGGGAACGTAAAGAAATCGTAATCGGTGGAGAGTCGACTGTCTGTGGGAACGTAAAGAAATCGTAATCGGTGGAGGGTCGACTGTCTGTGGGAACGTAAAGAAATCGTAATCGGTGGAGAGTCGACTGTCTGTGGGAACGTAAAGAAATCGTAATCGGTGGAGGGTCGACTGTCTGTGGGAACGTAAAGAAATCGTAATCGGTGGAGGGTCGACTGTCTGTGGGAACATAAAGAAATCGTAATCGGTGGAGAGTCGACTGTCTGTGGGAACGTAAAGAAATCGTAATCGGTGGAGAGTCGACTGTCTGTGGGAACGTAAAGAAATCGTAATCGGTGGAGGGTCGACTGTCTGTGGGAACGTAAAGAAATCGTAATCGGTGGAGGGTCGACTGTCTGTGGGAACATAAAGAAATCGTAATCGGTGGAGAGTCGACTGTCTGTGGGAACGTAAAGAAATCATAATCGGTGGAGAGTCGACTGTCTGTGGGAACGTAAAGAAATCGTAATCGGTGGAGGGTCGACTGCAGGGGCTTTTGGACTAAGGGGAGAATGAACTGCTCTCACCACCACGCTCACACCCATGGTCTTAGCCGTACACACACCGCAGTGACTGAAATAAAGGACAAGAAAACAAACAGAACCCAGGGGGCTGATCGTGAACTGATCAACAGAACCCGCCCTAGTCAGGGGGCTAAGTGAACTGATCAACAGAACCCGCCCTAGTCAGGGGGCTAAGTGAACTGCATTGCTAAAACTCCTCTGTATTTAAGATCAAAAGTTTAATAAAAAAAAAAATACATGGATGACAATACAGGGAAGACAGAGAGAACAAATACTAGCCAATAGAGTGCATCACAAATGACTAGTAACTAAGGATGGAGGGAAAAAAAGAACACCACAAAAGAGAAAAGAATAAAATATACACAGCTATCTTTATATAGGTTCATTCACACACACACACACACAGGTTTATATAGATTTTCATTCATTCACACACACACACCCAGGTTTATATAGATTTTCATTCATTCATTCATTCATTCACACACACACACACACACAAACACACACACAGGTTTATACAGATTCTCATTCTCACACACACACACACACACACACACACACAGGTTTATATAGGTTTTCAATCATTCACACACACACAGGTTTATATAGATTTTCATTCATTCACACACACACACACACACAGGTTTATATAGATTCTCATTCATTCACACACACACAGGTTTATATAGATTCTCTCTCTCACACACACACACACACACAGGTTTATATAGATTTTCATTCACACACACACACACACACACACAGGTTTATATAGATTCTCTCTCTCTCACACACACACACACACACACAGGTTTATATAGATTTTCATTCACACACACACACAGGTTTATATAGATTCTCTCTCTCACACACACACACACACACACACACACACAGGTTTATACACAGGTTTACTGATTCGTAGGCCATCATTTTCTTCAAGCCATTCTTTCAGGCCTGTGTCCAGAGCTGGATCTCACAGATCAGCCTGTTCATGTGAGAGTGACAGCCAGTGGACAACTCACAGATCAGCCTGTTCATGTTTCAAGTTCAAGTTTAAGTTTATTTAGAGCCCAATATCACTGTTTACAGTCTCAAAGGGCTTTACATGCCCACAGGATTACAACAAAACAGAGCAGGGTGGCACCCCCTGACTTGATCCTCATAGCGGGCAAGAAAAAACTCCTCAAAAAACCCAGACGTTAGGGAAAAATAGGAGAAATCTTGAGAAGGACCACAAGAGAGGAGACCCCTTCTAGGCCAGCCAGGCGTGCAGTAGGTGCCAGCCCAGAGGGCAATTTACAAAACAACAGAGTGATAATAAATGAGAACACAACTGGTAGGTAGTATGAGGAATGACACAGCAGCATGGGGCTCAGTTGGGGTGGACGGCACAGCTGTAGCAGCGCAGGAGGACACGAAGCCGCAGCAGCCATCGGGATGACGGTGAAGAGGGATGGCATGGAGGGTGGGGGGGGGGGGGGGGGGGGAGACACCTAAGAGAAAGTAGCCACATTCACACCAGACACTCATGCTCAAAACAGATGAGCCACAGCCATGCAGGAGATGAGGGAGGGAAGGAGAGCAATTGGAGTAGCGGCACTTAACAGATGAAATAAGAAAAGTAATTTTATAGATAATTTTGTATTGAAAGTTGCAAGAGTAGTAGCTGAGGAGGGCGCAGGAGGAGCAGGGCCACGTGGGGGAGCAGGGCCAGGGACAGCAGGGCACAGTCATTCAGCCGGTCAGGGGAAGGTGCCACATCCAGGAAGCAGGCGCAGACATCGACCACTCACACAAAGAGAAGAGAGCAGGTTAATGACAGTAACTGATCAGGTTAAGATAAGAGCAGAGGAGAGGAGAGGGAGGAGAGAGAGAAGATGAGAGGTATCTAAGCCGGCAGCTACTAAGCTAAACTATGCCAGGAGAGACTACAGCAGAGACTGAGCTATACCGGAAGATTAGTTTGAGACTATGCTATCATACGACACGGAGAATAAATGAGTCTTAAGTTTGGTTTTAAAGGTAGCAAGACAGTTTGCCTCTTTAATATCTATAGGTAGGCTGTTCCAGAGAAAGGGTGCGCGGTAGGCAAAGGCGCGATGGCCAGCAGACTTCTTTTTAACTTTTGGAACAACTAATAATTTAGCAGCCTGAGAGCGCAGGGTGCGGGGGGGGGGCGTAGAGTGTAATTAAATCAGAAAGATAGGCCGGTGCAAGCCCATGGAGAATTTTAAATGTTAATAGGAGGACTTTAAAATCAGCCCTCATGTGAACTGGGAGCCAGTGAAGGGAAGCCAGGACGGGAGTGATGTGATCGAACTTCCTAGTTCGGGTCAGGATTCTGGCAGCAGCATTCTGGACAAGCTGAAGACTTCTGGTGCTAGAGGCGGGCAAGCCAGAGTACAGAACGTTACAGTAGTCGAGGCGAGACGTGACAAATGCATGGACAATGGTTTCTGCATCAGCTAAACATAGTAGGGGCCTAATTTTGGCGATATTGCGGAGATGGTAAAAGGCCGTTTTGGTAGTGTTCTTGATATGAGTGACAAGCGAGAGACTAGAGTCAAAAATCACACCAAGGTTTTTAGCTGTAGAATTTTGCGAGAGAATGCAGTTGTCAAATTTTAATTTAAGATTACTAAAAAGATGCTTATGCACAGGGGGTCCAATGACTAGCATTTCTGTCTTACCTGCGTTAAGCATCAGGAAGTTTGAGGACATCCAATTTTTAATGGCACAGAGACACGCCTCAAGGTTAGCCAATTCAGAGCGGTCACTGTGCTTGATTGGTAAGTAGATCTGAGTATCATCAGCATAACAGTGGAAGTTAATGTCATAGCTACGAATAATGTCTCCAAGAGGGAGCATGTAGATAGAGAAAAGGAGAGGGCCAAGGACCGCCCCCTGAGGGACACCACAGTTAAGCTCTCGATACTCAGATGTCACATTATTGTAGTGGACACACTGCTTTCTCTCTGAGAGATAAGATTTTAACCAAGAGAGCGCCAGGCCACGGATGCCAATTTGATTTTCCAGGCGCTTTAACAATATGGTGTGATCGACTGTGTCGAATGCTGCACTCAGATCGAGAAGAATAAGTAATGAGGTATCACCAGCATCCATGGCTAGTAATACATCATTAGTCACTTTAGTTAATGCGGTTTCAGTGGAATGAAAACGCCTAAAGCCTGACTGAAACACTTCAAAGAGGCTGTTGGAGGACATATATGCGATGAGTTGCGCAGCGACAATTTTTTCGAGTATTTTAGAAAGAAACGGGAGATTAGAGATTGGTCTATAATTATTCAAGCTTTCTGGGTCGAGGTTAGGTCTTTTAAGTAGGGGGCTAATCACGGCTGTTTTGAAAGCAGAGGGTAGAACGCCCGACTTAACTGACAAATTTAAAAGGTTGAGGATTGTAGGGCCGAGGATCGAGAAAAGTTCTACGTAAAGTTTAGGAGGTAGGGGATCGAGCAGGGAAGAGGCTGGTTTAGCGGAGTGCACCAGTTTGGAGAGCGCGTCTAGGGAGATAGGCTCAAATTGGGTTAAAGAGTGCACATCCTGATTAGGCTCTGGGGCAGCGATGGGGAGTATACCGGCGCATTGATTTTGTTGACTGTTTTTAATATCACAACGGATTAAGTCTATTTTTTGTGAGAAAAAATCGACAAAGCCGCATGCGGTAATAGAACTGGATTGAGGGGAGTGATTCTGGGTCAATTTTGATACTGTATCAAATAGAAATCTCGGGTTGTTTTTATTAAGATTAATTATTCTTGAGTAATAGGCGGATTTGGCCGTGGAGAGGGCACATTTATAGGCTATTAAGCTATCATGCCAGGCGAGGCGGAAGACCTCCAGCTTAGTGGCGCGCCAGTTTCGTTCAAATCTTCTGCATGCTTGCTTCAATACACGTGTATCATTATTAAACCAGGGTGTTCTATGTTTACTCCTATTTTTTAGCGTTAATGGTGCTACCGTATCTAAAGCATTGCGGAGGGTACAGTTTATACTGTCTGTCAGATCGTTCAAAGACCCTTGTTGATCATTGAGAGAGCTGAGGGCAGCAGGAAGTAAGTTAGCAAGTGCGGCAGTGGTGGAAGCATTAATGCGGCGGCAGCGACGAACCACGGTGGAGACTACAGGAGGAGAGGGGAGCGTGACCTGGAAGGTGACAAGAAAATGGTCAGATAAGGCAGTGGAATAGGGAGAAACAACCACATGAGAGACGGTTAGGCCGCGAGCTAGAATAAGATCTAAGGTGTTGCCATTGGAATGAGTGGGCTCGCAGACGTATTGGTTGAAGCCAAAAGTGTCTAAAATAGAAGTAAATGCTTTATTAAGAGAATCAGAGCTATCATTGATGTGGATATTAAAATCCCCCATTATAAGGATTTTATCCACCGTAGTTATAATGCTAGAGATCAATTCAGTGAAATCATCGAGAAATTGACTATAGGGCCCAGGGGGCCGATAGATCACTACTATGAGGAAGGGTGAGGTAGAGCAGGATTGTTTCAGAGAGAGCAGCTCAAAGGAGGTAAAATTTGGTGCATTAAAGATGCTAGGCGAGAATTCAGTGTTATAAATTAAGGCTACACCCCCACCTTTCTTCGCTGCTCGAGCAGCATGTGAAAAGGAATAATTGGGGGGTGAGGCTTCATTTAAAGAAAAATAAACATCTGGCTTCAACCAAGTTTCACACAAACCCATCATGTCAAGGCTAAGATCAGTAATAAGGTCGCTGACCAGCAAGGCCTTGTGGGAGAGTGATCTAATATTAATAAAACCGAACTTCAGGGTTGTTGGGCTTACAACGATCGAATCGGAAGAGGGGGTCAGTTGAATAGGAATTAAGTTATTGTGGGAAATAGGCTGTCTAAATCTAGGCCGACGTGGTCTGCGAGGGCGTGAGAGTACGCTAATAGCAAAAGCCAAATTGCTGCTGACAGAGGGATGACCATAGAGCGAGTTATGTTGAGCAACTAAGGCAGAATGAGGACCAGGCTCACAGAGGGAGCTAGTCTCTGCTGAAGCCCCTCCACTAAATGAATAACTAGTCAAATTAATCTTTGCCTTATGCTGGAGGAGAGGAGTCATTGGTTCATGGAACTCAGCAGCCTCTGAGGGGATTTCATTAGCAGGTTCTGTAATCACCTGCGACCTGGCCCGCTCTAGTGGAAGATGTCATAGCTGACTCAGACATCTATCTATGTTACCTGATAAAACAGCAGCGCCATGCCCATTAGGGTGCAGGCCGTCCGCTTTTAGCAAGCCAGGTCGACCCCAGAACGAGGGCCAGTTATCTACAAAATCAAATCCCTGATCTAAACAAAACTGCGCCAGCCAGCGATTCAGTTGCAGTAATCTACTATATCTTTCGTCGTTACCCCTAGCTGGTAGAGGGCCAGAGACAATTAATCGATGCCGACACATCTTTCTGGCGAAGTCACAAGTCCTAGCTATGTTGACTTTTGTGACTTCAGATTGCCTCATTCTAATATCGTTGGTGCCGACATGAATAACGATATTGTCATAGCTAGTGTCTGTGTGGTGTGCCTTATCGATACGGCTATTCCTGTTTGCCAGCACCCTAAGGTTAGCTTCTATGTCGGGAGCTCTGGCCCCGGAGAGACAGGTAACAGTCGCTGGCGTTGCTAATCTAATCCCTCGGGTCACTGAGTCCCCTATAACTAAGGTACGGGGCTTGGGGCGGTCGTGGGAGGTGGAGGACCCGGGCCGGCAAGCAGGAGAAACAAGAGTAGCATAGCGATTCACCACCGGCAGCGGTTGTGAGTCGGGCCGTACGGATGACGGCTGGTGTCGGCGTCGGCGAGACCTCCTGCCACTCATGACCGTAACAAACTCCTTTTCCGCCGGCGAAACTGCACTAAAGGGAGAGACTGAGCCGCTAATCGGCTCAGAGGCTAAACTAATGCTATCTGGGGTGCCCGTCGTATCTATAGTAATAAAACTAGGGCTAGCGCTGCCTTGTTCTAGCTGACGGACACGTCTCTCTAGGAGAGACAACTTCTCTACGAGAGCGAGGCAGAGAGAGCAAGACATAGTGGCAGATAAAGAGAGGTAACGTAAACGTGAACTATCAACACACTATTGCTGTGCAAATAAGGTTAGCAAGAATGCTAGGCTGGTGTTACCACGCTAGCAGCCAAACAGTAGAAAGAATGTGTTGATAGGTAACGTTAACGAAGCAGACACAGAGCGAGATTAAAACAAGCACACAATATTACAAGATTAGAAGCGCAGCACAACGTAAATGTTAGAGACAGACCGTAGAGCAGTGACGAATAATCAGCACAACAGCAGCAGCAGGCTTGCACAGGTACTGTGAGAGTGACAGTCAGTGGACAACTCACAGATCAGCCTGTTCATGTGAGAGTGACAGTCAGTGGACAACTCACAGATCAGCCTGTTCATGTGAGAGTGACAGCCAGTGGACAACTCACAGATCAGCCTGTATATTGTGAGAGTGACAGTCAGTGGACAACTCACAGATCAGCCTGTTCATGTGAGAGTGACAGCCAGTGGACAACTCACAGATCAGCCTGTTCATGTGAGAGTGACAGTCAGTGGACAACTCACAGATCAGCCTGTTCATGTGAGAGTGACAGTCAGTGGACAACTCACAGATCAGCCTGTTCATGTGAGAGTGACAGTCAGTGGACAACTCACAGATCAGCCTGTTCATGTTGGAGTGACAGCCAGTGGACAACTCACAGATCAGCCTGTTCATGTGAGAGTGACAGTCAGTGGACAACTCACAGATCAGCCTGTTCATGTGAGAGTGACAGCCAGTGGACAACTCACAGATCAGCCTGTTCATGTGAGAGTGACAGTCAGTGGACAACTCACAGATCAGCCTGTTCATGTGAGAGTGACAGTCAGTGGACAACTCACAGATCAGCCTGTTCATGTGAGAGTGACAGTCAGTGGACAACTCACAGATCAGCCTGTTCATGTTAGAGTGACAGCCAGTGGACAACTCACAGATCAGCCTGTTCATGTGAGAGTGACAGTCAGTGGACAACTCACAGATCAGCCTGTTCATGTGAGAGTGACAGTCAGTGGACAACTCACAGATCAGCCTGTTCATGTGAGAGTGACAGTCAGTGGACAACTCACAGATCAGCCTGTTCATGTGAGAGTGACAGTCAGTGGACAACTCACAGATCAGCCTGTTCATGTGAGAGTGACAGTCAGTGGACAACTCACAGATCAGCCTGTTCATGTGAGAGTGACAGTCAGTGGACAACTCACAGATCAGCCTGTTCATGTGAGAGTGACAGTCAGTGGACAACTCACAGATCAGCCTGTTCATGTTAGAGTGACAGTCAGTGGACAACTCACAGATCAGCCTGTTCATGTGAGAGTGACAGTCAGTGGATAACTCACAGATCAGCCTGTTCATGTTAGAGTGACAGCCAGTGGACAACTCACAGATCAGCCTGTTCATGTGAGAGTGACAGTCAGTGGACAACTCACAGATCAGCCTGTTCATGTGAGAGTGACAGCCAGTGGATAACTCACAGATCAGCCTGTTCATGTGAGAGTGACAGTCAGTGGACAACTCACAGATCAGCCTGTTCATGTGAGAGTGACAGTCAGTGGACAACTCACAGATCAGCCTGTTCATGTGAGAGTGACAGTCAGTGGACAACTCACAGTTATGTGCCACACTTGTGTTTAATTGATTTAAAGATGCTCATTAGCAGTGTCACTTTCCAGTTCATCTATTTAAATATGGTTTGTAATATTTTATTTTGGTGCTTCCAATAGCTTATTCAGCCAAAGGACTGTTTTAAGACAGCCAACAAACAAATGTTAATATACTGTAGCGTATCATTTAGGGTGGTTTGGCCATGTCTCAGGTTTTAAGTAAATCGGTTTTTTTGCCCAGTTCTCTGTGAGCACAAGAGAAACAGCATCATACTGAGATTACAGAGACAAAGCAGATCATTAAGTCTGATTATGATTGTGATTGTTATAATTTAACTCTCTGTTTTCTCCACAGGTGTGTGTTTGGGTGGTGATGTGGTGTTGTCTCCTGGACCTGTGTATGGAGCAGTAGGAGGAAGTGTTTGGATCAACACCACCATCAGTCCTTCTGATAAACCACACAAATTTGTCAGATGGACATTTAATGGAAAACACATTATTACATCTCACCCTGATGGTGTCTTTACAGAACTTGTTTACCGTGACAGAGTCAGACTGGACAATCACACTGGTTCATTAGAGTTACTGAATCTCACCCTGAGTGACAGTGGAGAGTACAGAGTGACCATAAGGAAAACTCTGAATGTTCCCGCACTGACAGACAAAACTACACTACACACAGCTGGTAATGAGCTTGTCGAATTCTGTCTCTAACTTTGTGTTGGAATGTAATATGTGTTTTTGTGTTCTTGCTGAAATTCCCACTGCAAAAAAAGCAATATTTTAAGATTTTGTTTTGATTTTAATATTTTGACTTGAACTCATTTGAATTGAATTGAATTGAAAACTGCCCCCAGTAAAAAAATGTGTCTGGTGTTCTATAGATATGCAAAGAGTAAAAAAGAGAAAAAAAACCCTCAGGGAAAAACAGAAGGAGCAGATGCACTGTGTGCTGGATGGATCGTTTTGCTACTCTTTCTGCAATGCTTCCTGCATTATGTTGACCTGTTTCAAGTTCTGTTTTTACGTCGAATAGGAAAGTTTAAAATAGCTCCTAGCTTGAACCGGGCGTCTGGGGCACAGGGAGAGTGCTCCATGGTCCACTGGGGCCAAAATGGCCAAAACTTGACCCGTTTCTGTCTCTTAGTGTTCAGTGAGACTGCATGGCACCTCTTTGGGCTGTCTCTCTGGGTCAGTCCTCAGTCAGCCTGGTTCGCTTACACCAGCTGGCTGTGAGATGAGCGTATTAACGCCAGGTGACCTCTGTTCTGTTTTTCAATGTAAAAAAAAACAACAACGACAACAAAAAAGATGCCGCTAAGGCAACCTGCCAAGTACGCACGTAAAACTGCACGTGAGGAATTCTCCCAAACAGTAGACAGAGACCAAAATAAATAAATAAATAAATAAATAAACGTACAATGATACATTCTTTGACCAAACTAACACTTAGTAACATTAGACTGAAAATAAATTTAACATCAAAAGAGTAAACAGTAATGACACAGCCTTTGTAAATGCTTGAAAATCAGTCATTCTATCCGACTGTTTTTGTAGGAAAATATATGTGTTGCTTTTATTGTGTTCAACAGTTGGATTTTATTCCCAAATTGTGCGTTCATTCCGAGCAAACGCCAGGCTACCACTTTCTTTCCTGAATGATTCTGCTCTGTCTCTCCTACAGAGACAGTATCTGGAGTTTCCCTCACTGGTCCAGCACAACCCCTAATAGAAGATCAAAGTTCTGTTAATTTAACCTGTGAGGGAACTGGCTCCAACATCACCACAGAATGGATGAAGGATGGTCAACCTCTGTCTCCTAGCGACAGCATCATCTTCTCTGCTGATAACAGATCAGTGTCCATCAGTCCAGTGAGGAGATCAGACAGTGGAGAATACCAGTGTAGACTCAGTAACCCTGTCAGCTCTGACACTGCAACTTACACAATGACTATCAAAGGTGAGTGTGACACACATTCACTTTACTGATGATAATTCACCAACACAGACACTGTAGAAATGAATAGAATAACAAAGACAATAGAAATGAACAGAATAACAGAGACAACAGAAATGAATAGAATGATTAAGTGCTGCATTAGAGGGTTGGCGACTGTGGACAGTCTTGATTGAGGACATGACCTTCATCGAGGACAGTCTAATGAGAACTTCACAGAGAAGAAAACTAAATGATGCAATGCAGAATTAATAGCACATGCTTAATACTAGTTTGTGAGTAAGGCAGCGAAACAAAGACAGACAGAGGTCTATCGAACAGTCGACAGAATCATATCAAGATCGAGTACAAGATGACGTTCCTCCAGCAAAGTTTTAGGCACTGAGGCAGGTCTGATGGTTCACGTTTTAGGCACTTCAGAATCCATGACAGGCTGCACTGAGGCAGGTCTGATGGTTCATGTTTTAGGCACTTCAGAATCCATGACAGGCTGCACTGAGGCAGGTCTGATGGTTCATGTTTTAGGCACTTCAGAATCCATGACAGGCTGCACTGAGGCAGGTCTGATGGTTCACGTTTTAGGCACTTCAGAATCCATGACAGGCTGCACTGAGGCAGGTCTGATGGTTCACGGTGACCCGACATCAAACACAGACATTTTATGTAGTTATGTAGGAACCTGCAGTGGTGTTTTATTCAGACAGACGGGGCGGGGTTAGGGTTATGGTTAGGGGCGGGGTTCAGGTTATGGTTAGGGGCGGGGTTCGGGTTATGGTTAGGGGCGGGGTTAGACTCTGCTATAGATTCGTGCTGTGGTAGCATTTTACAACAAAATATCTCATCCATGACCAGTAAGTAGCACAACTTGTCAGAACACCGGTAAGGAGATTTTGATCCAGAGATTTGAGGGTGCCGGTAAATGGACAGAATTAAAAAAAAAAAAACTTATTTAGGCTACCACTATTCTAAACAGTGAAAAATCCTATTTAGAAATTTAATACCCGAGTCAGCTGTTGCCATGGTTAACTGTTTGCCATGGTGAAACAAGAGTTCTAGCAGACTGCTATGACAAAACACAGTCCTCAATTTTCGACTGCCATTTAAAAAAAGAAGAAAAAAACAGGCTTTATACAGGTACTGAGCATAATGGCAAATCGATTGATGTTGTTTACACCTCAAACAGTACAGGTACTGTTTTTGTTCTGTTTTGTGCAACAAACATTTGGTGAAGTCCATATGTTTGGTGAAGTCCATATAAAATATTAATTTACATCCTGTTCGTTTGTGCCGGAGAGTTTCGTTTCTCCCAAAGGTCGAGTTTCCATTACCGCACTTTAGGTAACGGCAGCACTAACCGCACCATCACAATACACCACATCGAATCTGGACAAAAAGAGTGTTTCCAGGCCTGTTTATTTTACCATCACTGTGACGGTCTCTCACCAAGTCCTCTGAACAGACAGACAGCTTGTCTCTTCTCTTCCAGTGTTGGGAACAGGCATTCAGAGATATATGTTTCTCCTGTGTGTCTGCAGGGCCTTCTCTCTCTGTGGGAAACATCATCAGGATCTCCTTCACTGTAGTGACGGGAGTCATAGTTTTGGCCGTCTGCTTGAAACACTGGTAACGTCTCTTCATGAACTTCAGCAATTCAGATTCAGTTTCATTTTCATTTTCTTTCAGGCTGTTTTCAAAATCAAACTGGTTTTCAGCCGTAAAGCTAAGCTGTTTTTGTGGATCATGTAGCGGAATAGCATTGACAAACGCCACATCGTTTCATCTTCCAGGATAGTATTTAGGAATCAGGACAAGAGTGATTCGCTAAAGTGACTGAACTGCACGCGAGAAGCCCGCTCGACGTTTTCAGTTATGTCCAGAACTCCCATAGAATTCTACGTGCGGTTTGTGAAAGACTCTCTGATGTTGGGAAAGACATTTTCTGACCAAAGGGAAACTGGTTTTCTGATAGATATTCTGAAAGGCTTCTACTGTCTCACGTGAATAAGCGTCTCTTAGAAGCCGTATATATACACAGACATTCATGCACACTGTGTACATATTATAATATTATTTTTGACAGAATATATTAGCTGCTCCGTGTTGTGATCCTTTTGACAGGGTCCTTAAATTTGATCCGAGGCCGGCCCACGGAGACTACACATAGTCTAATACACTCCACTAGTGAAGTGTAATATAAAAACACTAGTGTCTTGTTTGCCTTGTGCTAAAATATAATTAGAACTAATTGTTTGACCACCAGCTTATTATTACTTGTACTTTGCCTCAGACATGACATCAGTCCTGATGTATCCAGTTACTTTTGCCATGGAGCTTGCAGGGTAGCTGGTTACATTTCTCTGAAGGATTGCGTTTGTGAGCTGTGTTTAACTGGTAACTTAGCTCGCTACACTTATTAAGCAGCTTCAGTTCAACACTGAATGTCTGTGTATTTATTTACAAATCACTAATTCCTATGTCCTTTTATTCCTCTTTATTTAGGATGAAGTTCTCAAAGAGCGGTGAGTCACATTTAGTCCATGGTGTGTGTGTGTGGTCGTGCGTTCATGTGTGTGTATGCATGTGTATAAGCAAGTGTGTTTTGGCTGTGTAGAGGTGCATGTCTGTATTATGAAATATGAGACGTGTGTGTGTGTGTGTATTGTGAAATATGAGACGTGTGTGTGTGTGTGTCTGTATTGTGAAATATGAGACGTGTGTGTGTGTGTGTGTGTGTGTATTGTGAAATATGAGACGTGTGTGCTTTTTCTATCTGACTGTTTTATGTACAATCCTCCAGTCTCACAGAGTCACGAGTATGAGGTGAGAGATGTCCAGAGGAGCTGAGGAAGTGTGTACATCTCTTCATTAGTCTGACTGACTCCATCTGAGCTTGTCCAGCTTCTGTCTTTATACTTGTGAATTGTGATATTGTGATAATTAGCGGTTATATATATATA
>NC_044503.1:42973013-43003013 GCF_902362185.1 Chanos chanos
ACACTGTCTCCTCAGGTGTGTGTTTGTGTAGTGATGTGGTGTTGTCTCCTCAGGTGTGTGTTTGTGTAGTGATGTGGTGTTGTCTCCTCAGGTGTGTGTTTGTGTAGTGATGTGGTGTTGTCTCCTCAGGTGTGTGTTTGTGTAGTGATGTGGTGTTGTCTCCTCAGGTGTGTGTTTGGGTGATGATGTGGTGTTGTCTTCTCAGGTGTGTGTTTGGGTGGAGATGCGGTGTTGTCTCCTCAGGTGTGTGTTTGGGTGGAGATGTGGTGTTGTCTCCTCAGGTGTGTGTTTGGGTGATGATGTGGTGTTGTCTCCTCAGGTGTGTGTTTGGGTGGTGATGTGGTGTTGTCTCCTCAGGTGTGTGTTTGGGTGGTGATGTGGTGTTGTCTTCTCAGGTGTGTGTTTGGGTGGAGATGTGGTGTTGTCTCCTCAGGTGTGTGTTTGGGTGGTGATTTGGTGTTGTCTCCTCAGGTGTGTGTTTGGGTGGAGATGTGGTGTTGTCTCCTGAGCCTGTGTATGGAGCAGTAGGAGGAAGTGTCCTGTTCAAAACAAGCATCACTTCCTCTGGGGAACCACTCGCAATGGTCTGGTGGGATCGTGAAGGAAAACCGGTCGCCTCCTCCTTTGCTGGAAAGATTAATCTGGACCCAGTTTACCGTGACAGAGTCAGACTGGACCCACTCACTGGTTCATTAGAACTAAAGGGTCTCACTGCGAGTGACAGTGGACAGTACACAGTGAGCATAACCAAAACAAGTCAAACTTCAGAAATAAAAGGTGAAACTACACTACACGTGTTTGGTAAGTCAGGGCTGTATTGAGACATTACTACATTTCAGTATTGTGTTTTTCTCTGTGTTGTGAGTTGTCTCACAGTTTATATGTAATTACATGTGTAATTGATTACGACATTTAGCAAGTGTTGATCTCTGTCACACTGTGAGATATCTGCTCTTAGTGATTCTTGTACTAATTAAGCCTTGAAACTTGTTTTAAGCCTTGAAACAATACTGATAAAAAACATGCATAAAATATTTACATCTCATTTCCTAAGGAGAATATTTCTGTCACTTTCTCTCTTTCATGGTTGTTCTCTCTCTCCTACAGAGAGAATATCTGGAGTTGTCCTCACTGGTCCAGCAGAACCCCCAATGGAAGATCAAAGTTCTGCTGATTTAACCTGTGAGGGAACTGGCTCCATCATCACCACTGAATGGATGAAGGATGGTCAACATTTGTCTCCTAGCGACAGCATCATCTTCTCTGCTGATCTGAGATCAGTGTCCATCAGTCCAGTGAGGAGATCAGACCGTGGAGAATACCAGTGTAGACTCAGTAACCCTGTCAGCTCTGACACTGCAACCTACACAATGACTGTCAACTGTGAGTGTGACACACATTCACTTTACTGATGATAATTCACTAACACAGAGGCACTATAGAAATGAATGGAATAACAGAGACTATAACATAGCATATATGAGGGAAACAGGAGTAAGAGGGAAATTCATAGAATAACTCCACTCCATCCACAGAGGAGTGTTCCACTACAACAGGGACTGTTCTTCCAGACAGTTAAAGGAGGCAGGACATGATTAATCACTCAAGCAGCAAATACAGCTTTTACTTTAAACTTATATACAGAAAAGTCTCTATAATACACACACACACACACACACACATACACACATACACACACACACACGCAGCTTTCACTTTGAACTGGTCAACATAAAAGTGTCTGTAATGCACATAAACACACCCACACTACACACATTACACAATCTCTACACACATAAACACACACACACACACACACTACAGAGACTCGACACACATACACACATACACACACACACACTAAAGAGACCCTACACACACATTTCACGAGTGATTTTTCTCTTCCATCATCTGCCTCTCTGTGTTATGTTATATAGGATTATGTTATGTTATATAGGATTATGCCTACACATAAAATACAGCTGAACAGCAGTGTGGTAATGAAAGTGGTCACTGGCCATTTCATGCATTTAGTTACTCAACCTTCCCCTGAAAGTAAAACCTTACATTTTACCCTTAGAACTGATAAAGAGGGACTAACAGTAACCCAGACAAGACATTAAAGCATAACTTATATCAGAGGTGATTTTTAATAAAGGTGATACTGCTGCTGCTTGTGCTAATAATAATAATAATGATAATAATAATAATAATAATAATAATAATTATTATTATTATTGTTGTTGTTGTTAATAATAATAATAATAATAATAATAATAACAATAATAACAACAACAACAACAACAATAGTTGTTGTTGTTGTTGTTGTTGTTGTTATTATTATTATTATTATTATTATTATTATTATTATTATTATTATTATTATATGGAGCTGTAGGTCATAGCAGTGGAATAACAGATTTGTGGGAAATATATATTCAGGAATGTCTGACATTGCTTCAGTGCTATAATCGAAATTCTGTTCTGCTTGAATATATATTCAGTATCACAATCACTGCAACAATATCATGTTTGGCACTTGTTCAGATAAATACAATTTAAAAACAATTTTTACATCAGACAAGACAATAACATAAAATTAAATTTAAATGAATGTAAATAAAAATAAATAAAGGCATAAAATGACTCTTTTCTCTTCCACAGATAAGGATTCTGGGACTGCCAGTGCTGATACTGGTCTTGGTGGTGGTGCTATTGCTGGTATAGTCATTGGGTGTCTTGCTTTTGTTGGTGTTGTTGTTGGTGGTGGTATTTATCTTTATGATCGTTTTACTGGAGTAAAGCAAAACAGTGATGACGAGATGGCTGCTCATTGACTTTATCATTGTCCTGTGAGTCAATATGAAACTGAAGACACAGTTGTCAATTATGAACTTCACAATGACGTAAATCATTTGGTCCATTGATTATGTTAATCACTTGAACATTTGGACTGTTTTCGTTGAAACTGGTACGACAGAGTGTGTGTTTTTAATACATATGATAAAATCCATAATGATGTGTTTGAATGACTGCTTTTCATTGTTTGTAATAATGGAGGAGTTTCATGCTCTCACCTCGTGAGCTGATGCTGAATGTTTCTGACGTCTTCTATGTCTGACATGTTCAGAGTTTTAATGTTAATTTAATGTTAATAAAGAACTGGAGCCAAGCAACAGTCCATCGCCCCAAGGCATGCTGGGAAGCTCCGCCCATCCATCCCCAACACGCTACAGTATTCCCCTTTGAGTACTCTAGTTCACTTAAAGATGTAAACAATGGATGTTCATATATAGTCATGATACACTGAATCACTCCTCACATCCACTGTCTTTTGGTGTTAAAATGAGGAACAATATAATGGCAGTTGAGTACACTGTTGTCTAAGGACCAAATTTTTTCCCCTGCTTTGCACTAAAAAAGCATTCAGTTGTAGAGTTTGAGTGTATGTATGACGTGAAGTGAGTAAAAAGTGAATGTTAAAAATGCATTAAACAAACACTTTCCATCAAAAACCCTTTAATTTATTATTTATGTTATACACTCCACCTGGGGGGGGGGGGGGGGGCAGTACTGTATAACATAATTTCTGTATGAACATCAAATACTCTCGTGTTCTAACAAAGGAGTGCTTCACATGAAGATAACACCTGCTGGTACATGATTATCTCTCTGCACTGAACATTGGCCCTACAGAGTAACTGATAAGGATTTAATTAGTAGCTCACTTATCAGCAGCTGGATGTAGACAACGTGTTGAGTCGTCATTTTGTTCATTATCTACAGGCTGTTGCACTGCACTGCACTGCATGTATTTCACCCTACAGTTCATACGGAATTATTATAAAATCCTATTCAATTTATTTCCCAAAGATTATTTTCAATATCACCACTGTTTCCTCAGGTCTTTAAGCAATGGTAACAAAAATAACCGAAATGAAAATGCCTGTATTTGTGTTCTATCTCAGTCTTCTCTTAATTCGTTTGTTTGTTTGTTTTTTTCTCCTGAGGGTGTTTATTTAGTTATTTAAAGGGTCGCAGTGGGTGGCCCTGCTGCTTACAGACTTAAAGTATTTCTTATTTCTTTTGTAACAGCGACACTAAATGAGTGACAGCTGAACCAGACATATCAACTTGTTACCCTGTTTACCTGTCGACTCCTCACCCTGTTTACCTGTCGACTCCTCACCCTGTTTACCTATCGACTGTTTACCCTGTTTACCTGTCGACTCCTCACCCTGTTTACCTGTCGACTCCTCACCCTGTTTACCTATCGACTCTTTACCCTGTTTACCTGTCGACTCCTCACCCTGTTTACCTGTCGACTCCTCACCCTGTTTACCTGTCGACTCCTCACCATGTTTACCTGTCGACTCCTCACCCTGTTTACCTATCGACTCCTCACCCTGTTTACCTGTCGACTCCTCACCCTGTTTACCTATAGACTCCTCACCCTGTTTACCTATAGACTCCTCACCCTGTTTACCTGTCGACTCCTCACCCTGTTTACCTGTCGACTCTTTACCCTGTTTACCTGTCGACTCTTCACCCCGTTTACCTGTCGACTCTTTACCCCGTTTACCTGTCGACTCTTTACCCCGTTTACCTGTCGACTCTTTACCCCGTTTACCTGTCGACTCCTTACCCCGTTTACCTGTCGACTCTTTACCCCGTTTACCTGTCGACTCTTTACCCCGTTTACCTGTCGACTCTTTACCCTGTTTCCCTGTCGACTCTTTACCCCGTTTACCTGTCGACTCTTTACCCCGTTTACCTGTCGACTCCTTACCCTGTTTACCTGTCGACTCATCACCCTGTTTACCTGTCGACTCTTTACCCCGTTTACCTGTCGACTCTTTACCCTGTTTACCTGTCGACTCTTTACCGTCCTTGTTATTCTGGTCCGCTTTAATTTCTTTAGCCTACTTGTAAAACCAAAAGTTAAACTCTTGTCTCTGTGAAAAAGTCTCAGTGTAAACTGGATCAATGTAATGTACCTAGGCATATAACATGTTTGTCACTAAATGATCATTTACTGAATTACCTCACAGAGTGTAACATGTTATATATGACCTCTAAAGTAGCACACCTGGCATTAACAGGTGCCATATTCATGCTGGAAGGGTGTGGAAGATGAGGAGGAGAAGAGGTTTGGGAGGGAGAAGTGGTAGACTGTAGAGGGGGGAGAGGATGAGGAGAAGGAGCAGAAGGAGGAGTGGGAGATTCTGTTGACTGTATCCTGTGAGAATCTGAAAGAATACATGTCAGCATATCACTCACGATGACAGCACACACCTCAAAGCAAAAATTCATCAAAACAGACTTTGCCTGGAGCACTGGAGGCTGCATTTTTAATGGGTTATACGTTTATATAGCACAAAATTAATACTACTGTATCTCTAAATGTAACAAAAACCTGTTTGCCTGATGACTTGCTCGATTAATATTTAGTCAGGGGTTAGTGGACAGTTTAAAGTGTTTGTGTTAATATTTAGTCAGGGGTCAGTGGACAGTTTAAAGTATTTATATTAATATTTTGTCAGGGGTTCTGACAGGGAGTTTGTTGTCCTCCTGTCTTTACAGTGAGTCACCACCAGAGGGCAGAACATCTCTTACATTTCAATATTTGTAGTCAGAGAAATAGGAATAATTAGCTTCTATATGTACTTCAACTTGTTTCAAGTTAATTCTTTGTATACTTGACACAAGCAAATGTTTTGTTTTTATTTTTGTTTATTTTGTTTTACTTTTGTCCATTATTTCATTCATTCTACAGCTGCAGGAGAATCTACAGAGGACAGCCTGTAGAAGCATTGGCCATGTTCTCCCCACTGACTTCTTCTGGCTCTAGTGGTTGAAGGAATTTAAAGAACCCAATGCTAAAGGAGCAGTGTGGAGAATGTAATACTAAAGGAGCAGTATAGAGAATGTAATACTAAAGGAGCAATATAGAGAATGTAATGCTAAAGGAGCAGTGTGGAGAATGTAATACTAAGGGAGCAATATAGAGAATGTAATACTAAAGGAGCAATATAGAGAATGTAATGCTAAAGGAGCAGTGTGGAGAATGTAATACTAAGGGAGCAGTGTGGAGAATGTAATACTAAAGGAGCTGTATAGACAATGCAATACTAAAGGAGCAGTATAGAGAATGTAATACTAAAGGAGCAGTGTGGAGAATGTAATACTAAAGGAGCAGTATAGACAATGCAATACTAAAGGAGCAGTATAGAGAATGTAATACTAAAGGAGCAGTGTGGAGAATGTAATACTAAAGGAGCAGTGTGGAGAATGTAATACTAAAGGAGCAGTATAGAGAATGTAATACTAAAGGAGCAGTGTGGAGAATGTAATACTAAAGGAGCAGTGTGGAGAATGTAATACTAAAGGAGCAGTATAGAGAATGTAATACTAAAGGAGCAGTGTGGAGAATGTAATACTAAGGGAGCAGTGTGGAGAATGTAATACTAAAGGAGCAGTGTGGAGAAGGTAATACTAAAGGAGCAGTATAGAGAATGTAATGCTAAAGGAGCAGTATAGAGAATGTAATACTAAAGGAGCAGTATAGAGAATGCAATACTAAAGGAGCAGTGTGGAGAATGTAATACTAAAGGAGCAGTGTGGAGAATGTAATACTAAAGGAGCAGTATAGAGAATGTAATACTAAAGGAGCAGTGTGGAGAATGTAATACTAAGGGAGCAGTGTGGAGAATGTAATACTAAGGGAGCAGTGTGGAGAATGTAATACTAAAGGAGCAGTATAGAGAATGTAATACTAAAGGAGCAGTATAGAGAATGTAATACTAAAGGAGCAGTATAGAGAATGTAATACTAAAGGAGCAGTGTGGAGAATGTAATACTAAAGGAGCAGTATAGAGAATGTAATACTAAGGGAGCAGTATAGAGAATGTAATACTAAAGGAGCAGTATAGAGAATGCAATACTAAAGGAGCAGTGTGGAGAATGTAATACTAAGGGAGCAGTGTGGAGAATGTAATACTAAAGGAGCAGTATAGACAATGCAATACTAAAGGAGCAGTATAGAGAATGTAATACTAAAGGAGCAGTGTGGAGAATGTAATACTAAAGGAGCAGTGTGGAGAATGTAATACTAAATGAGCAGTATAGACAATGCAATACTAAAGGAGCAGTGTGGAGAATGTAATACTAAAGGAGCAGTGTGGAGAATGTAATACTAAAGGAGCAGTATAGAGAATGTAATACTAAAGGAGCAGTGTGGAGAATGTAATACTAAGGGAGCAGTGTGGAGAATGTAATACTAAAGGAGCAGTATAGAGAATGTAATACTAAAGGAGCAGTGTGGAGAATGTAATACTAAGGGAGCAGTGTGGAGAATGTAATACTAAAGGAGCAGTATAGAGAATGTAATACTAAAGGAGCAGTATAGAGAATGTAATACTAAAGGAGCAGTATAGAGAATGTAATACTAAAGGAGCAGTATAGAGAATGTAATGCTAAAGGAGCAGTATAGAGAATGTCATACTAAAGGAGCAGTATAGAGAATGTAATACTAAAGGAGCAGTATAGAGAATGTAATACTAAAGGAGCAGTACAGAGAATGTAATACTAAAGGAGCAGTGTGGAGTATGTAATACTAAAGGAGCAGTATAGAGAATGTAATACTAAAGGAGCAGTGTGGAGAATGTAATACTAAAGGAGCAGTATAGAGAATGTAATACTAAGGGAGCAGTGTGGAGAATGTAATACTAAAGGAGCAGTGTGGAGAATGTAATACTAAAGGAGCAGTATAGAGAATGTAATGCTAAGGAGCAGTGTAGAGAATGTCATACTAAAGGAGCAGTATAGAGAATGTAATACTAAAGGAGCAGTATAGAGAATGCAATACTAAAGGAGCAGTGTGGAGAATGTAATACTAAAGGAGCAGTGTGGAGAATGTAATACTAAAGGAGCAGTATAGAGAATGTAATACTAAAGGAGCAGTGTGGAGAATGTAATACTAAGGGAGCAGTGTGGAGAATGTAATACTAAGGGAGCAGTGTGGAGAATGTAATACTAAAGGAGCAGTATAGAGAATGTAATACTAAAGGAGCAGTATAGAGAATGTAATACTAAAGGAGCAGTATAGAGAATGTAATACTAAAGGAGCAGTGTGGAGAATGTAATACTAAAGGAGCAGTATAGAGAATGTAATACTAAGGGAGCAGTATAGAGAATGTAATACTAAAGGAGCAGTATAGAGAATGCAATACTAAAGGAGCAGTGTGGAGAATGTAATACTAAGGGAGCAGTGTGGAGAATGTAATACTAAAGGAGCAGTATAGACAATGCAATACTAAAGGAGCAGTATAGAGAATGTAATACTAAAGGAGCAGTGTGGAGAATGTAATACTAAAGGAGCAGTGTGGAGAATGTAATACTAAATGAGCAGTATAGACAATGCAATACTAAAGGAGCAGTGTGGAGAATGTAATACTAAAGGAGCAGTGTGGAGAATGTAATACTAAAGGAGCAGTATAGAGAATGTAATACTAAAGGAGCAGTGTGGAGAATGTAATACTAAGGGAGCAGTGTGGAGAATGTAATACTAAAGGAGCAGTATAGAGAATGTAATACTAAAGGAGCAGTGTGGAGAATGTAATACTAAGGGAGCAGTGTGGAGAATGTAATACTAAAGGAGCAGTATAGAGAATGTAATACTAAAGGAGCAGTATAGAGAATGTAATACTAAAGGAGCAGTATAGAGAATGTAATACTAAAGGAGCAGTATAGAGAATGTAATGCTAAAGGAGCAGTATAGAGAATGTAATACTAAAGGAGCAGTATAGAGAATGTAATACTAAAGGAGCAGTATAGAGAATGTAATACTAAAGGAGCAGTACAGAGAATGTAATACTAAAGGAGCAGTGTGGAGTATGTAATACTAAAGGAGCAGTATAGAGAATGTAATACTAAAGGAGCAGTGTGGAGAATGTAATACTAAAGGAGCAGTATAGAGAATGTAATACTAAGGGAGCAGTGTGGAGAATGTAATACTAAAGGAGCAGTGTGGAGAATGTAATACTAAAGGAGCAGTATAGAGAATGTAATGCTAAGGAGCAGTGTAGAGAATGTCATACTAAAGGAGCAGTATAGAGAATGTAATACTAAAGGAGCAGTATAGAGAATGTAATACTAAAGGAGCAGTACAGAGAATGTAATACTAAAGGAGCAGTGTGGAGTATGTAATACTAAAGGAGCAGTATAGAGAATGTAATGCTAAAGGAGCAGTATAGAGAATGTAATACTAAAGGAGCAGTATAGAGAATGTAATACTAAAGGAGCAGTGTGGAGAATGTAATACTAAAGGAGCAGTATAGAGAATGTAATACTAAGGGAGCAGTATAGAGAATGTAATACTAAAGGAGCAGTATAGAGAATGCAATACTAAAGGAGCAGTGTGGAGAATGTAATACTAAAGGAGCAGTGTGGAGAATGTAATACTAAAGGAGCAGTGTGGAGAATGTAATGCTAAAGGAGCAGTGTGGAGAATGTAATACTAAAGGAGCAGTGTGGAGAATGTAATACTAAAGGAGCAGTGTGGAGAATGTAATACTAAAGGAGCAGTGTGGAGAATGTAATACTAAGGGAGCAGTGTGGAGAATGTAATACTAAGGGAGCAGTGTGGAGAATGTAATACTAAAGGAGCAGTATAGAGAATGTAATACTAAAGGAGCAGTATAGAGAATGTAATACTAAAGGAGCAGTATAGAGAATGTAATACTAAAGGAGCAGTGTGGAGAATGTAATACTAAAGGAGCAGTATAGAGAATGTAATACTAAGGGAGCAGTATAGAGAATGTAATACTAAAGGAGCAGTATAGAGAATGCAATACTAAAGGAGCAGTGTGGAGAATGTAATACTAAGGGAGCAGTGTGGAGAATGTAATACTAAAGGAGCAGTATAGACAATGCAATACTAAAGGAGCAGTATAGAGAATGTAATACTAAAGGAGCAGTGTGGAGAATGTAATACTAAAGGAGCAGTGTGGAGAATGTAATACTAAATGAGCAGTATAGACAATGCAATACTAAAGGAGCAGTGTGGAGAATGTAATACTAAAGGAGCAGTGTGGAGAATGTAATACTAAAGGAGCAGTATAGAGAATGTAATACTAAAGGAGCAGTGTGGAGAATGTAATACTAAGGGAGCAGTGTGGAGAATGTAATACTAAAGGAGCAGTATAGAGAATGTAATACTAAAGGAGCAGTGTGGAGAATGTAATACTAAGGGAGCAGTGTGGAGAATGTAATACTAAAGGAGCAGTATAGAGAATGTAATACTAAAGGAGCAGTATAGAGAATGTAATACTAAAGGAGCAGTATAGAGAATGTAATACTAAAGGAGCAGTATAGAGAATGTAATACTAAAGGAGCAGTATAGAGAATGTAATACTAAAGGAGCAGTATAGAGAATGTAATACTAAAGGAGCAGTATAGAGAATGTAATACTAAAGGAGCAGTACAGAGAATGTAATACTAAAGGAGCAGTGTGGAGTATGTAATACTAAAGGAGCAGTATAGAGAATGTAATACTAAAGGAGCAGTGTGGAGAATGTAATACTAAAGGAGCAGTATAGAGAATGTAATACTAAGGGAGCAGTGTGGAGAATGTAATACTAAAGGAGCAGTGTGGAGAATGTAATACTAAAGGAGCAGTATAGAGAATGTAATGCTAAGGAGCAGTGTAGAGAATGTCATACTAAAGGAGCAGTATAGAGAATGTAATACTAAAGGAGCAGTATAGAGAATGTAATACTAAAGGAGCAGTACAGAGAATGTAATACTAAAGGAGCAGTGTGGAGTATGTAATACTAAAGGAGCAGTATAGAGAATGTAATGCTAAAGGAGCAGTATAGAGAATGTAATACTAAAGGAGCAGTATAGAGAATGTAATACTAAAGGAGCAGTGTGGAGAATGTAATACTAAAGGAGCAGTATAGAGAATGTAATACTAAGGGAGCAGTATAGAGAATGTAATACTAAAGGAGCAGTATAGAGAATGCAATACTAAAGGAGCAGTGTGGAGAATGTAATACTAAAGGAGCAGTGTGGAGAATGTAATACTAAAGGAGCAGTGTGGAGAATGTAATGCTAAAGGAGCAGTGTGGAGAATGTAATACTAAAGGAGCAGTGTGGAGAACGTCATGCTAAAGGAGCAGTGTGGAGAATGTAATACTAAAGGAGCAGTGTGGAGAACGTCGTGCTAAAGGAGCAGTGTGGAGAATGTAATACTAAAGGAGCAGTGTGGAGAACGTCATGCTAAAGGAGCAGTGTGGAGAATGTAATACTAAAGGAGCAGTGTGGAGAATGTAATACTAAAGGAGCAGTATAGAGAATGTAATACTAAGGGAGCAGTATAGAGAATGTAATACTAAGGGAGCAGTGTGGAGAATGTAATACTAAAGGAGCAGTATAGAGAATGTAATACTAAAGGAGCAGTATAGAGAATGTAATACTAAAGGAGCAGTGTGGAGAATGTAATACTAAAGGAGCAGTATAGAGAATGTAATACTAAAGGAGCAGTGTGGAGAATGTAATACTAAAGGAGCAGTATAGAGAATGTAATACTAAAGGAGCAGTATAGAGAATGTAATACTAAAGGAGCAGTGTGGAGAATGTAATGCTAAAGGAGCAGTATAGAGAATGTAATATTAAGGGAGCAGTGTGGAGAATGTAATACTAAAGGAGCAATATAGAGAATGTAATACTAAAGGAGCAGTATAGAGAATGTAATACTAAAGGAGCAGTGTGGAGAATGTAATGCTAAAGGAGTAGTATAGAGAATGTAATGCTAAAGGAGCAGTGTGGAGAATGTAATACTAAAGGAGCAGTGTGGAGAGAAGCTGATACTAAAAGGTGTCATTTCTGACTGTTCATGTCCAACACAGTTCATACATTTGCTTTGAGAAATAACTACAGACACTTTTGAGTCATGAAACTGTTTCCTCTGTACTCTTCTCTTGTGAGAGTTCATCAGTTCTCTTCTTAAAGAGACGGCAAAACCCAGGTAGGCAGCACCTTCCAGCATCTCATGTGTATGTCAGTGCCTTTCCCTACTTTACTACTGTTCCTATATGCTGTCAACCACTGTTACTTTACTACTGTTCCTATATGCTGTCAACCACTGTTACTTTACTACTGTTCCTATATGCTGTCAACCACTGTTACTTTACTACTGTTCCTATATGCCGTCAACCACTGTTACTTTACTACTGTTCCTATATGCTGTCAACCACTGTTACTTTACTACTGTTCCTATATGCTGTCAACCACTGTTACTTTACTACTGTTCCTATATGCTGTCAACCACTGTTACTTTACTACTGTTCCTATATGCTATCAACCACTGTTACTTTACTACTGTTCCTATATGCTGTCAACCACTGTTACTTTACTACTGTTCCTATATGCTGTCAACCACTGTTACTTTACTACTGTTCCTATATGCTGTCAACCACTGTTACTTTACTACTGTTCCTATATGCTGTCAACCACTGTTACTTTACTACTGTTCCTATATGCTGTCAACCACTGTTACTTTACTACTGTTCCTATATGCTGTCAACCACTGTTACTTTACTACTGTTCCTATATGCCGTCAACCACTGTTACTTTACTACTGTTCCTATATGCTGTCAACCACTGTTACTTTACTACTGTTCCTATATGCTGTCAACCACTGTTACTTTACTACTGTTCCTATATGCTGTCAACCACTGTTACTTTACTACTGTTCCTATATGCTATCAACCACTGTTACTTTACTACTGTTCCTATATGCTGTCAACCACTGTTACTTTACTACTGTTCCTATATGCTGTCAACCACTGTTACTTTACTACTGTTCCTATATGCTGTCAACCACTGTTACTTTACTACTGTTCCTATATGCTGTCAACCACTGTTACTTTACTACTGTTCCTATATGCTGTCAACCACTGTTACTTTACTACTGTTCCTATATGCTGTCAACCACTGTAGAGGCACAGAATCTTTGACTGTTTCATTGGCTTGATTTGCATCTTCCAGATCCAAGGTTACGGCACAAGACAAGCAAAACAAGAAGGAAGGGTGAACAAGTCCCTGAAGATTATCTGTGTCACGCCCTGATTCTCCTCCAACCACTCAGCATCCAACAGTCCTCTCCCTGGTCCTGGTCCTGTCGGTGCAGAGGCTGCGCTCGCCTCTGGGCTCCCTGGACCCGTCCCCCACACCGTGGAGGTCCCTCCTCTGACACAGGACCCGACCCTCCTGAGCCTTCAGGTGCTTTTGACCAGTCGTCCCCCAGTCCGCAACCAGAGCCTCTAGACCGCCCAGTCCCATCTCTTGCCCGTCCCCCAGTGTCTGTCTGTCCTCCTCGAGTTGCCCAGTCCACCTGGCTCCCTGATTTCCCCCAGAGGATCTGTCCTGTGGGAGGAGCCATATGTTAGAGGGGTGGTACTGTCATGCTTTGGCTCTCTCTTTCCCCCTCTACTGGCCAGTTTGTGTTACTCCCTAGTTCCTAAATCTTGTTGGTTTAATCCTTAGTTCCACCTGTTTCCTGTTCCTTTAGCCTTGCCTGGTCTTGTATAAATACTCCTTGTTGTCCTGTCTTACCTTGTGTGGAGCTGAGTTGTCAGTGTGTTGTGAGCCGAGTTGTGTTGGTGCATCCCGTGAGTTCTAAGAAGTCTTCTGTTCCATGTTTCACTCCAATAAAATTGAGACGACCTTGCACATGCATCCAGCCTCTTCTAAAAACCATGACATGTGAGTGCGTGTTTGTACTTGTGCGTAGATGTGTGTGTTTGTATTTTGTGCACTGTTTTGTGTGTTGATCAATACCAGCAGGAGCAGTTGAGCTCGCATGTCTGTGGTTTATACCCAGCATTGTCCACCTCTCAGATAAACATCCGGCCAACAGTAGAGCCTGTGGTTGGAAAAAGATGACTGGTTACAGAGACTGACGGGCATTGGGCAGAGTGACAGACAGGCTTATGCTCAGACACCTCACTGCTGTGGTTTACGTCTGAAAGTAGCACTCTCTGTAAATAAATACAGTTGCACTATTTAAAAAAGGTTAATAACACTGATCAAGATAATAATGTGGACAAACTCAACCCAATGTTTCCGTCTGTCATGCATGACAAGAGTTTTAAGAGAGTTTGAGTGGTCATTTCTGTGTAAAGAGTGTTAACAGTGAATAACCGTTAGCAGTCAGAGCTGTGGTTTAAACCAAGAATAACACTGCTATGTTTCGCACTTCTTAACATCACAGGAGAGCACACACACACACACAAAAAAAAAAAAAAAAAACATCCGCCCGACAGCAGGTCTGTGGTCAGAAAAGGGTTATGATGAAAGAGAAACAGAGGCTGACATGAGCTGATCAGAAACACGAACATTAAAGTCACTAACTTACAGCTCTGTACAAGTCACACACAGACATCATAATGTCACACACACCATACTGTGCAACACACATAACAATATACAAATACAACATGCATCTCAAACAGCGTCACACACACATTAGAAAACACAGCACACACAACATGCAACATAAACGTCACAAAAAAAAAAAAAAAAAAAAAAAAAAAAAAAAAAAAAAGAGGCATTCGGTAGATCAGACCATCTGCATCACAAAATCAGCCCGGTGTAACTGCGCAACCAGGTGTTGGACAGGTGTGGTAGAAAGGACCAGGTATCGGCCAGGCGTAACAGAAATGACCAGGTGTAATAGAAATGACCAGGTATCAGCCAGGTGTAATGGAAATGGCCAGGTGTGATAGAAATGACCAGGTATCGGCCAGGTGTAATGGAAATGGCCAGGTGTGATAGAAACATACGTGAACAGGCTATTCCCTGGAACACAACGTTTTTTTTTTTTAAACATTGTCATTCATGTTCACAAAATTATGAAAATAAGTAAAAAGAAAATATAAAGAAACGAAATATAACCCACACGTTTCTTTTTCTTTCACTCAGTTGTCCATTTGCACATTAACCCCATGTTTTACCTCAGCACAGCCAAGGATGTCCTGTCTAGTTCTGTTCTGTGAATCGACTTGGTTCTGTTCTCCAGTTAAAATTCCGTCACGTACTGAGAGGAGACTGGATGCAAGTGCAGGCAATTCTTTTTCACAATCCAAATTGCTTTTCCATGTGTGTTGTCAGTAAACAGGCAGGGCCTGGTACACAACCCACTGGATACTGGGGGCTAGGCAGAATTGAGGTCAGGTAACAAACTAGGATGGAGTGCTAACAGAGTGAGCAAGGCGGACAGAGTGAGCTAACAGAGTGAGCAAGGCGGACAGAGTGAGCTAACAGAGGGAGCTAACAGAGGGAGCTAACAGAGGGAGCAAGGCGGACAGAGTGAGCTAACAGAGGGAGCTAACAGAGGGAGCAAGGCTGCGGTAAGGGAACCAGGAACAAGGCCAACAAGGTAACACAGAACACAAGGAAACTAGGAACAGCATGCATTTCAACACATACCGCTAGTATAAGACTTCTCAAGTACACACAGGGAAACACAGGGGTATATATACACAGACACAATGAGGGAACAAGCTAAGGACAGGTGCACACAATAATTAGGGAACAAGGTGGTTAGCCAATCACATTTAACCTGGCTCTGATTGGCCAGGAGAGAGGGAGGTAGGGACACAGACCTGACAGACCTAACAATAAATAATGATAAACTTAATAAACTAATAAAAAAAAAAAACACATACTCAGCACATGCATGCTGTCTCACAGAGTGTTGGTGACAGAACAAGATTTTCCAGAGAGATAACAAAGTAACAGCGAAAATTATCTTGCTCGTAGCTATTACATACCTGCTTACTTAACTTTAGATTTAAAAACGTGTACATACACAGTGAATATGACTGAAAGATTTGTGGTATTCAAAAGAGCAGTATTTGATCAGTAAATACATTATATTATACAACATCGGTACACAGTGACAAAAAACCCTTTGGTCTTCAAAGGCCCAGGCAGATGATAAAAACTACTGTTGACACCAGATAGCTAATGTTAACTAGCTAATGTTAACTGTATTTACATTGCTTACACACATGATCAATCCTCGTGTGTACTGATATAATCAAAATGTAACGAGGACAGTTTCTAACTTCCATGTGTGCCTGAACCCATGTGTCTACATCAGAGTTACCATGAAAACAAACATCTGATTGGACAGTGAGTAGGTGGAATGATCACACAGGCACTGCTGCCCGCCCTGAAACATCTAACATTTACTGTACAGTTTCCTCAGTGTCAGTGCGTCAGACAGTACAGTGGTACAGTGTTACTGTGTCAGACACAGTGAGGACAGACAGGCAGTAGTCTGTAGACTGGTACAATCTTGAAAGGATCTAAACAGTTTTATTTTTCACAGTCACACGATGGAACTCCATCACCTGTCCCTGATGCTGACTGTGATCTGTCTGACCATGATAACAGGTAGGATAATCATTTTCTGTTTAAACAGAACTACTGACTGTGGTCTGTCTGACCATGATAACAGGTAGGATAATCATTTTCTGTTTAAACAGAACTACTGACTGTGGTCTGTCTGACCATGATAACAGGTAGGACAATCATTAAACAGAACTACTGACTGTGGTCTGTCTGACCATGATAACAGGTAGGACAATCATTAAACAGAACTACTGACTGTGGTCTGTCTGACCATGATAACAGGTAAGACAATCATTTTCTGTTTAAACAGAAGTCACACTGGATCACTAAGGTGCAAAAAGGCAAAGAAACATTTAAACTGCAGGATCTTCTAAATGAAACTGAATCCTGTATATTCTCTAAATGAAACTGAATCCTGCATATCTTCTATATAAAAAGTGGTGACATGTTAATAAGTATTTACATTTATAAAAATGCCTCAGCGCTATACCTCATTAATTTAAATCTGATTTTCATCACAAGCCTGTTTACTGGCAGAAAAGTCAAATGTCGTACAAATGAGATTTTTGTGTTTTAACATTACATTACAGTCTTCACATTTATAAACATGGGGATGACTGATTTCTCATTGGATTTCTTTGAAAAACACAATCTGTTTTATAAGATTCAGTTTATAAGAGTCAATAACTTAAATATAAACTCATTAATTCTAAACTTAGTGGCACTCAATAAAACTTGTTTTGAGTCTCAACTCAACTTCACATCTCTCAGTGACTTTCACATGGTCTTTAGATTTCACTGTGCTTGTCAGTACTCTAAAGAAAAGAAAAGAAAAGAGCAGAGAAGAGAAGAAAAGAGAAGAGAAGAAAAGTGTTAGAGGAAGAGGAAGGACAAAACAATGAAAGGAAATGTGGGGGTGCATCAGTTATAAAACTGTAATCATGACGCTTTGGGCCGTCGGTTTGAATCTGAGGTTTGAACACCATTAGGATTTTATATGTTTATTTATTTTAAATGCTGACTAATAGTTCAAGTCTGTGATGTTTTCCCACAGATTTATGACAAATTCATACTGTCAGAATTACAGCCTGACAGCGTGTGCCCGCACACAACCTGCCGCTAATGTGGCCTCCCTGACGGCACGGGCACACTTCATAACAATTAAATGACAAACAATAAATGATTATTATTATTATTATTATTATTATTATTATTATTATTATTATTGTTGTTGTTGTTGTTGTCAGATACAGACACAAAGACACTGGTGCAGTACCTCAGGGTCAGAGACATTGTTTTTCACAAACTGAAACAAACACATTATGTTCCATTTAAGCGAAATGACCCAATATTTTCGACATGTGTTAACATATGACCATCACTTGCAAACTATTGTTCACTCTGTTGCTGTCCTGTTTCTTATCTATATCAATAGAAATGTAGCTGACTAATATTACAATAACTACTGTTTCTATCACTGTAACTGCTGCTACTGACAATAATAATAATAATAATAATAATAATAATAATCTTCGTACATGCAGAGTTAAGTAGAAACACATTGTTAAAAATGTCCAAATGACAAATAAATGCTGGGTAGTGAGTGGGTAGTATTTTTAATTTTTTTTCAGGACATGAACCTTAAATAAACCAAAACCATAACACCCAAAAGCAAGCAATCCAATCCAAGCAATGAAATAAAGGACATTTCAGACACATTATATTATTCAGTCCGTGCTTGGTTAATGCAGAATGAACTCTCATCCATTCGAAAGCATCGCTTTAATTTTAATGAGATGCAAAGAAAAACTTTTGAACTGTACCTTTCCAGTGTTCCCAGGAAATCCCTCTTTGGCCTCTAAAGACATTTTACCCCATGTGTCTGATGTAGAAAAAGACAAGTGTTCCTTTTCTCTTCATTTCTCTTATTAAAACAGTGATTAAAGCATATTCAGTCTGAGCCTAAGTCTGTTCTGTTCTGAAATTAAGATGGGAAAAACATCAGCTTTTCATTCCTATGGTGAATTCATTCATGCGGAGAATTCATTCTTATGGAGAATTCATTCATACGATGAATTCATTTATACTTTTAATTCAGACATACAGAGAATTCATTTATACGGCGAATTCATTTATACAGTGAATTCATGTATAAGGTGAATTCATTTATACGGCGAATTCATTCAGAAGGTTAATTGATTTACATGATTTATTCATTCATATTGTGAATTCATTTATACAGTGAATTCATTCATACAGAGAATACATTTATAAGGTGAATTCATTTATATGGTTCATTCAGTCATACAGAGAATTTATTTATACACTGAATTCATTCATACGTTGAATTCACTCATACGGAGAATTCATTTATAAGTTGAATTTATTCATACAGTGAATTCATTTATATAATGAATTCACTTATACAGTGAACTCATTCATTTGTGCAGTTCATTTATGCGGTGAATTCATTCATATGATGAATACATTTATAAGGTGAATTCATTTATACGGTTAATTCAGTCATACAGAGAGTTCATTTTTACGGAGAATTCATTTATACAGTGAATTCATTATACAGTGAATTCATTTATGCGGTGAATTCATTTATACAATGAATGTATTTATGCGGTGAATCTGTGGCGTCGTTAGGCCTGGGCGTCCGGGGCTACAGCCGGGGCTATTGTTTTATGAATAGCCCCGGATCTCTCTCTCTCTTTTTTTTTACAACAATAAAAATAATTTAAAAAATAACCCCGGATCTATTCATTTGTCATTCCGATCATACATCAACCCTAGATAATAATATGATACCGTTAATCAGAAACGCAAGTGCGTTTTGGGTTCTCTGTTAGCGATTTTCTACTGGTGCCCGTGCCCATGCCGGTGCGGAGCCAGAGCTGCCTTGGTGCCTTTTGAGAACCGCCCCGCATTTCCACAGGTTTGGGAACCGAACGCTACGTAACGAAATTTTGGGTAAATTCCGTGGGGAAAAAATAATGTCGGACAGAGCGCATCTGCTTGCTTTTTACTTTTATGCTAGGCTTCCACACAGCAAAACACCTCACAAATTTTGCCCAAAAACTTTTCGCTCTGGGGCGAAATTCATGAAAATAGTAAGCCTGTCACCTAGCTCAAAAGTTTAAAAGAGTGTTCAAATGATGGTCTGCAGTGGTCTATTTGCGCCAGCTAGAGCCGAGAGAGTGAGTGTTTTTTCTACCATTTTGGGTCCAACTACGTTCATGTAACATGCAATATAAGTCAATATCATGCCAAACATTTACATTAATGTTTTACAAATGATTAAATTCAACAAAAGAGCAAACTTATACTGAACACTATCAGTCTCTTAAAATGAATCTTAAAGTATAATTTTGAATATTAAAGTGCAAATTAACACCAGACCACTCTTGCAAGTTAACTACTTTTTAAGATTAAAAACTGTAGAAGGGTAAAAACATGCCAGGCAGACACTGGTATGATGTAAGTGACACAGCTACAACGAATAAAACTGATAATGGGTGTGTCAGATTTACAGTAGGTATGCGACTGGTCAAGCATTGACAATAGTCAAATTCTGCTTAGGGGCCCATAAATGCTTGGGCCAGCCCTGGGGCTAAGCCCCCAATGTTTCAAGATTCTAACAACGCCTCTGCGGTGAATTCATTTATACAGTGAATTCATTTACACGGTGAAGAGGAGAATCCTCTGGTGAGGAGGAGAAAGGTTCCCACTGTTAATATGAGACCTGATATTTAAGTTGATTTAAATGTATGTTTTAAACGAGTACGGAATATTATGGTCTTATCTGAACAACCAGGTCAGTTAATTATTACAGTATCATCATTTGATGTTGCAGACATTTCATAAATGAATTATCAGCATCATCAGACACATCAGAGATGTAGAGAGATCATGTTAGTTTATAATTTTAGCCAGAGAGTACATGGAAAGTAATAATACAGGTAGTTAGTGATAAGAGAAGGAACAAACACGAAGAGAAGTGGACTAAGAGCTGAATCCTAAAGGACACGTTAGGTCCAGTTTTGTATAATTTTCTATAATTTATATTAAATCCTATCATTTTTTTAAATAATGTTCAGTTTCATATCATTTCATAACTCTCTGCTGGGACTGCATGTAGTCATCAGTTAATGGGGTGATTTTCTCAGCTGTTTTCTCATAGACACAGTGTGGATGGGTATTAGAGTGTGAATATCAGCACAAACTCCTCCATTGTGCTCCTGTGTGGAGGAAATGACTACACCACAGAGGAGAAGTATCAGTGTCTGAAACAGTAAACACAGGTTTCAGTGAGACCATAAGAGAAATATGTTAGGTGTGAGTTTAACTCTCTCTCTCTCTCTCTCTCTCTCTCTCTCTCTCTCTCTCTCTCTCTCTCTCAGTGTTGGAGGGTGGGAAAGTCAGAGTTGAATCACAGACTGCTGGTTACCTAGGTGATGATATCAAACTGACATGTCAGTATATCCATGGTAACCTGTCAGACAACCTTACCCAGGTCCACTGGTCCAGGAAGACTTTGTCGGGTACAACTGACACTGACATCCTCATCATTATCTTCAACCCGGACTTTGGCTTATCCATCCCTAACTCTCCCCTGAGAGACAGAGTCAGTCTGATCAGTGGACCCTCTATGGATGAAGCTTCTCTCATTATCAGAGATGTGAGAATGACTGACCAGGGAAACTACAGCTGTGAATACAAAACATTCCCCAGTGGAAGTCACCAGGCCTGTACTACTCTGACTGTAAAAGGTAGAGAAACATTTTTACTCTGTTAAGAGTGAGGAGTCATGTTTACCCTGTAAAGAGTCATTTCTCCTCTGACTGTGAGGAGTAGGGAGTCATTTATCCTCCTGCTGAATGACAGTATGTGACAGGTATTAGCGCCTTGTCTCTGTAAGTTCTCCACAGTTAAATACTGATCAGATGTAGTTGGAGGGATGTTTAGAATGATGTAAACACAGATGGTAAACACCATTCAGAGGAAAAGCCCCTCACAGAGAAAAGCTGAATAAAACTAATGACTAAACTACTGTTCTCTCTCTCTACCATCAGTAGTCCAGTCAGTATCTCTGAATAAAACTAATGACTAAACTACTGTTCTCTCTCTCTACCATCAGTAGTCCAGTCAGTATCTCTGAATAAAACTAATGACTAAACTACTGTTCTCTCTCTCTACCATCAGTAGTCCAGTCAGTATCTCTGAATAAAACTAATGACTAAACTACTATTCTCTCTCTCTACCATCAGTAGTCCAGTCAGTATCTCTGAATAAAACTAATGACTAAACTACTGTTCTCTCTCTCTACCATCAGTAGTCCAGTCAGTATCTCTGAATAAAGCTAATGACTAAACTACTATTCTCTCTCTCTACCATCAGTAGCCCAGTCAGTATCTCTGAATAAAACTAATGACTAAACTACTGCTCTCTCTCAAGCATCAGAAGATAAGTCTGAACATCCATCAGATGGAGCAGTCGTAGCAGTGGCTGTAGTGGGTGTGGTTCTTCTGGTCTGTGTCATCACTGCAGCTGCAGTTTACCTCTACAGAGTCAGGAGACGGTATGTCACTCTTACCACACTTTACAACACTTCTCCACACTTTACAGCACTTCTCCACACTTTACAGCACCTCTCACCGTACATCTGCAGTTTGGGTCCAAACACTTAAACAGACCAGGAGCTGTGTGTCTGCAATGGAGCATTTTAAGGGTAAAACTATAGTAACATCACACAGTGACTTTAAGGCTCCAGACAGAAGATTTCAGGTCTGAAAGTTACAGCTGATCTGCTGAGAAAAACCGCAGAGTTTTACAGACTTTACAGAATTGTACAGACATCGATGTATACAGGTCTTATTAAGATAAAATGATTTTACAAAGATAAACATAATCACATCTGTTCATCATCTGTGTGTGTGTGTGTGTGTGTGTGTGTGTGTGTGTGTGTGTGTGTGTATGTGTGTGTGTGTGCATGTGTGTTTGTGTAAATATAAAATATCTTGTAAAGATGGAGTGTAAAGAATTCACGTAAAGATTCAGTGGTCTTATAATAATAGAATGATCACAGACAGACTCACACACACACACACACACACACACACACACATACACACACACACACACACACACACACACAAAACAAAGCTCAGAACCCATAACTGCTTAATAATTGTTTGCAGTCATACTGAAAGTCAGCGGATTTGATTGTGAATGTGTTGTCTCAGTACTGTCTCCAGTACAGAGCAGAGTCAAAACACCTGATCAAAGTTTCTCTCCTCCTCTGACTGATGGGCATCATGCACCCCATCTGACAGACCTTTCACAGGAAACAGACTGAATTACCTTAAAGATTTACATCACTAGACATACTGATATAACATCACATTATCCAGCGGAAAACCAGACTAAAATCCTCATCTTCTCTCCTTTCTTTTCTCAGGCACGAGGTCAGGGCTGACAACACCTCCACTCAGAGTGAGTAGAAAGTCATCTCTCTATCTACATTCCTCCTCACATCAGTTCATTTTAACTTCCCTCCTCATCACTCACTTCTGCTCTCAGATAACACACGCTCTGCTTCTCCCTCAGGAGTCAGCTACCAAGCAGAACAGGTGAGAATTCAGGTTCATTTACACTGAACAGGTGAGATTCAGATTCATTTGGACTGAACATAAGGGATTCAGATTCATTTAGACTGAACATGTGAGATTCAGATTCATTTAGACTGAACATAAGGGATTTGGACTCATGTAGACTGAACAGGTGAGATTCAGATTCATTTGCAGCTTCATTTGGACTGAGCAGGGGAGATTCAGATTCATTTAGACTGAACAGGTGAGATTCAGATTCATTTGAACTGAACAGGTGACATTCAGATTCATACAGACAGAGCAGGAGAGATTCAGATTCATTTGAACTGAACATGTGAGATTCAGATTCATTTGGACTGAACAGGTGAGATTCAGATTCATTTAGACTGAACATAAGGGATTCAGATTCATTTAGACTGAACAGGTGAACATTTGATGTCTTCATGTTTGAAGTGGACAGAGGAAGCAGGAACACAGTTTGTCTCACAGTTTAATCTTTCCTTCTTTATTCTCATACAGAACGTGTTGTACAGTGATGTCATCACCCTCAGCCCTCCCACCAGGACCGGCTCTGACATCCCATTGGCTCAAACAGACGTGAAGTACGATGTGGTGAATGTCAAGGGCCAATCAGGTGCCATATCACAGCAGCCTCCATCCAATAAGCATGCTTCCTGTTCCCAGGCAGTAACAGAGGAAGAAGAGACGGTTTATTCTCAGGTGAAGAAGAAATGAGAGTCCATGAATGTAGCAGGGCATGAACAGTTTAAAAGACTTCATCACGTACCCCATAGCGTGACTGACTTTAAATAAGACAGACTGACTGCGAACTGAATAAACCTCTGTGACACTCCCCAGGTGTGAATAAGTCTCTGTGACACTCCCCAGGTGTGAACAAACCTCTGTGACACTCCCCAGGTGTGAATAAACCTCTGTGACACTCCCCAGGTGTGAACAAACCTCTGTGACACTCCCCAGGTGTGAGTAAACCTCTGTGACACTCCCCAGGTGTGAATCAGTCTCTGTGACACTCCCCAGGTGTGAATCAGTCTCTGTGACACTCCCCAGGTGTGAGTAAACCTCTGTGACACTCCCCAGGTGTGAATCAGTCTCTCTGAATCTCTCTGGCAGTGCTGTAGTGCTCGAGATCGGTCTTGGTCTCCAGACCACTTTTCGAAGGTCCCGGTCTTGTCTCATAATCGACCGCATTTTCACTTGGTCTTGTCTCGGTCTCAGACACAGAGGACTCGGGATTTTATTTCAAAACCTGTCAAGGCCACAACTGCTAAAATAACCGCGGTGAAGTTATCTTGAAATTAGACATTCGCCTGACATTCACCACATAGTTAGATCTCTATATCATTAAAAGTTATATCAACTGCTTACACATTATGTTATCCTGCCTTGTATTCAGTTGTGAAATTATAAATCATTTTTCAGACATGCGCATTAAATGCAAATGAGTAACAATTTAAGGCACATTGTTGCATCCTCCTGCTTCCACCACCATTCATCTTGCACGGAGATGACCTTTCAAAATAAAAGTCCCCTCAAATATTGGTGCATGCTGAAGGGTAATTTGTGTGCTGCAGGGAGAATATCAGTGAAGTATAAGGCCAGGCACGGTCAACAAATTTTAAATATTTTATGTTGAGTTTCTCTTCAAACAGTAGTAAATGATTACTCATGATTGCTCTTCTGAGTAATAACAATAACTATTGAAAACACATTTTGGGACCTTTCTGTTCAAAGGTTTGGCGTAGTTCTGGTGACCAACCAGGCAGTTAGACATTTTATTTCAACCTAGATTTCAGTAACTTACTAGTATCGATGAGATGACCATAAAAGTATGATTGTGAAGTGTCTCAAAACAAAGTGAAATTGGAATATATATCTGAAATGAGTCCGGACCGCTTCAAAGGTCAGGCCTGATCCAAGTGTCTAATGAATGTAGACATGTCATTTCATCTTAAATATAAATAACACCCTGGTATTGATGAAATAAACACATAAATACAGTTTTGAAACTTCTTAAAAGTTGAGAAATCACGTAACGTGAAAAAAGTGTTTTTTGGGGTCAGCTGTAAAGGTCAGGCCAAGTGACCAACCAAAGGATGTAGACATTTCATTTCATCCTATATGTCAATAGCACCCTAGTATTGATAACATAAACGCATATTTACAGTTGTGAAAGCTGTCAGAAATTTGTGATATCAGAAAACATGTGAAGTTAGAAAACATCTTGCTAGCTCAGTTAGGCCCTGTGTGTGTGGAAAATGATCAGACAGTGGACTGCATGTCTGAATGCCATGCTCATAAGTTTGGCGTTAACACCGAAGAACGCTGGATAAGCACTCTGTCTGAACACAGGACAAACAGGTAACTCCGGGTGTGTTCTGATGTGGGTGAGCACTCTGTCTGAACACAGGACAAACAGGTAACTCCGGGTGTGTTCTGATGTGGGTGAGCACTCTGTCTGAACACGGGACAAACAGGTAACTCCGGGTGTGTTCTGATGTGGGTGAGCACTCTGTCTGAACACGGGAGAAACGGGTGACTCCGGGTGTGTTCTGATGTGGGTGAGCACTCTGTCTGAACACGGGAGAAACGGGTGACTCCGGGTGTGTTCTGATGTGGGTGAGCACTCTGTCTGAACACAGGACAAACAGGTAACTCCGGGTGTGTTCTGATGTGGGTGAGCACTCTGTCTGAACACAGGACAAACAGGTAACTCCGGGTGTGTTCTGATGTGGGTGAGCACTCTGTCTGAACACGGGACAAACAGGTAACTCCGGGTGTGTTCTGATGTGGGTGAGCACTCTGTCTGAACACGGGAGAAACGGGTGACTCCGGGTGTGTTCTGATGTGGGTGAGCACTCTGTCTGAACACGGGACAAACAGGTAACTCCGGGTGTGTTCTGATGTGGGTGAGCACTCTGTCTGAACACGGGAGAAACGGGTGACTCCGGGTGTGTTCTGATGTGGGTGAGCACTCTGTCTGAACACGGGAGAAACAGGTAACTCCGGGTGTGTTCTGATGTGAAGCGGTCACGGAGCTCATGCTGTTGACTGATGGTGGGGAAATGTTCCACCGTCGCTCTGACAGCGTGAGTCTAACAGGCCCCAGACGCACTGGACAGCTTAGAACTCTATAACTTTATAACTTTATAACTCTATAACTCTATAACTCTATAACTGTATAACTCTATAACTCTATAACTCTATAACTTTATAACTCTATAACTCTATAACTCCATAACTCTATAACTCTATAACTTTATAACTCTATAACTCTATAACTCTATTCTCTTTAACTCTATAACTTTATAACTCTATAACTCTATAACTCTATAACTTTATAACCCTATAACTTTATAACTCTATAACTCTATAACTCTATAACTCCATAACTTTATAACTCTATAACTCTATAACTTTATAACTCTATAACTCTGTTCTCTATAACTCTATAACTCTATAACTCCATAACTTTATAACTCTATAACTCTATAACCCTATAACTCTATAACTTTATAACTCTATAACTCTATAACTTTATAACTCTATAACTCTATAACTCCATAACTTTATAACTCCATAACTCTATTCTCTATAACTCTGTTCTCTATAACTCTATAACTCTATTCTCTATAACTCTATAACTTTATAACTCTGTAACTCTATAACTTTATAATTCTATAACTCTATAACTTTATAACTCTATAACTCTATAACTCCATAACTTTATAACTCTATAACTCTATTCTCTATAACTCTGTTCTCTATAACTCTATACCTCTATTCTCTATAACTCTATAACTCTATTCTTTATAACTCTATAACTTTATAGCTCTATAACTCTATAACTTTATAACTCTGTTCTCTATAACTCTATAACTTTATAACTCTATAACTCTATAACTCTATAACTCTATAACTTTATAACCCTATAACTTTATAACTCTATAACTCTATAACTCTATAACTCCATAACTTTATAACTCTATAACTCTATAACTTTATAACTCTATAACTCTATTCTCTATAACTCTGTTCTCTATAACTCTATAACTCTATAACTCCATAACTTTATAACTCTATAACTCTATAACCCTATAACTCTATAACTTTATAACTCTATAACCCTATAACTCTATAACTCTATAACTCTATAACACTATAACTCTATAACTCTATTCTCTATAACTCTGTTCTCTATAACTCTATAACCCTATAACTCTATAACTTTATAACTCTATAACTCTATAACTCCATAACTTTATAACTCTATAACTCTATAACTCTATTCTCTATAACTCTATTCTCTATAACTCTATAACTTTATAACTCTATAACTCTATAACTCTATAACTTTATAACTCTATAACTCTATAACTTTATAACTCTATAACTCTATAACTCCATAACTTTATAACTCCATAACTCTATTCTCTATAACTCTGTTCTCTATAACTCTATAACTCTATTCTCTATAACTCTATAACTTTATAACTCTGTAACTCTATAACTTTATAACTCTATAACTCTATAACTTTATAACTCTATAACTCTATAACTCCATAACTTTATAACTCTATAACTCTATTCTCTATAACTCTGTTCTCTATAACTCTATACCTCTATTCTCTATAACTCTATAACTCTATTCTCTATAACTCTATAACTTTATAGCTCTATAACTCTATAACTTTATAACTCTGTTCTCTATAACTCTATAACTTTATAACTCTATTCTCTATAACTATATTCTCTATAACTCTATAACTCTATTCTCTAGAACTCTATAACTTTATAGCTCTATAACTCTATTCTCTATACCTCTATTCTCTGTAACTCTATAACTTTATAACTCTATAACTCTATTCTCTATAACTCTATACTCTATACTCTATAACTCTATAACTTTATAATGCTATTCTCTATAACTTTATTCTCTGTAACTCTGTAACTTTATAACTCTATACTCTATACTCTATATTTCTATAAGTCTATTCTCCATAGTTACTCTCCATACCCTATAACTCTAGGACTGCACACTCTATACTAACAGCATGCACTGACAGAGGCCCAGTGACACAGACAATAATGTAATTTATTTTCCTGTACTGCTACTGTCTGACCACTAGATGGCACAATGTGGCTGTCAGAGGAAAATCACAGACTGGCACCATCACAGACTATGTGTGTGTGTGCTTGTGTATGATTGTGTGCGCATGCGCGCGCGTGTGTGTGTGTGTGTGTCCTGATCCCTGAGAGGACTCTTCATCCTCACTTCATCATCACTGAACACACAGACGAGCATGTGGCCAGACATACAGAATTGTGTGACTGAACACACAGACGAGTGTGTGACTGAACATACAGGCGAGCGTGTGACTTAACACACTGATGGGTGTGTGACTGAACATACAGACGAGCGTGTGACTTAACACACAGACGAGTGTGTGACTGAACACACAGACGAGTGTGTGACTTAACATACAGACAAGCGTGTGACTGAACACACAGATGAGTGTGTGACTTAACATACAGACGAGTGTGTGACTGAACACACTGATGGGCGTGTGACTGAACACACAGACAAACGCGTGTCTGAACACACAGATGAGTGTGTGACTGAACACACAGACGAGTGTGTGACTGAACACACAGACGAGTGTGTGACTGTGTGAGATTTGGACTGAACACACAGATGAGTGTGTGACTGAACACACAGACAGCCGTGTGACTGTGTGTGATTTGGACTGAACACACAGATGAGTGTGTGACTGAACACACAGACGAGCGTGTGACTGAACACACAGACAAACGCGTGTCTGAACACACAGATGAGTGTGTGACTGAACACACAGACGAGTGTGTGACTGTGTGTGATTTGGACTGAACACACAGATGAGTGTGTGACTGAACACACAGACAGGCGTGTGACTGTGTGTGATTTGGACTGAACACACAGATGAGTGTGTGACTGAACACACAGACGAGCGTGTGACTGAACACACAGACGGACGTGTGACTGAACACATAGACGAGTGTGTGACTGTGTGTGATTAGGACTGAACACACAGACAAACATGTGACTGAACACACAGACGGGCGTGTGACTGAACACACAGACAAACGCGTGACTGAACACACAGACAAAAGCGTGACTGAACAAATGAGTGTTTGACTTGGACTGAACACACAGATGAGTGTGTGACTGAACACACAGACGAGTGTGTGACTGAACACACAAATGAGTGTTTGACTTGGACTGAACACACAGATGAGTGTGTGACTGAACACACAGACAAACGCATGACTGAACACACAAATGAGTGTTTGACTTGGACTGAACACACAGATGAGTGTGTGACTGAACACACAGACAAACGCATGACTGAACACACAAATGAGTGTTTGACTTGGACTGAACACACAGATGAGTGTGTGACTGAATACACAAATGAGTGTTTGACTTGGACTGAACACACAGATGAGTGTGTGGCTGAACACACAGACGAGTGTGTGACTGTGTGTGATTTGGACTGAACACACAGACAAACGCGTGACTGAACACACAGACGGGCGTGTGACTGAACACACAGACAAACGCATGACTGAACACACAAATGAGTGTTTGACTTGGACTGAACACACAGATGAGTGTGTGACTGAATACACAAATGAGTGTTTGACTTGGACTGAACACACAGATGAGTGTGTGGCTGAACACACAGACGAGTGTGTGACTGTGTGTGATTTGGACTGAACACACAGACAAACGCGTGACTGAACACACAGACGGGCGTGTGACTGAACACACAGACGGGCGTGTGACTGAACACACAAATGAGTGTTTGACTTGGACTGAACTTCCTGTGAGTCCTCCCCTTTGCCTGAGTCACTGGTGACCCAGGGACGGCTGTTACCTAGCAACCAGTGACATCACCATGGCAAC
>NC_044503.1:43010513-43018013 GCF_902362185.1 Chanos chanos
ACCACACCATCACAGCATCACCAACACTCTCCACATCATCACCACACCATCACCACACAATCACTACACCCTACACTACAAGTTGTGTTGAGGTTGTAAGGAGGTGGTGTTGAAGTTGTAAGGAGGTTGTAAGGAGGTTGTGTTGAGGATGTGAGGAGGCTGAGGTTGTGAAAAGGCTTTGTTGAGGTTGTAAGGAGGCTGTGTTGAGGTTGTAAGGAGGTTGTGTTGAGGTTGTGCTGAGGTTGTAAGGAGGTTGTGAGGAGGTTGTATTGAGGTTGTGAGGAGGCTGAGGTTGTGTTGAGGTTGTAGGGAGGTTGTGTTGAGGTTGTAAGGAGGTTGTGTTGAGGTTGTAAGGAGGTTGTGAGGATGTTGTATTGAGGTTGTGAGGAGGCTGAGGTTGTGTTGAGGTTGTGAGGAGGCTGAGGTTGTGTTGAGGTTGTAGGGAGGTTGTGTTGAGGTTGTGAGGAGGCTGAGGTTGTGTTGAGGTTGTGAGGAGGCTGAGGTTGTGTTGAGGTTGTGAGGAGGTTGTGTTGAGGTTGTGAGGAGGTTGTGTTGAGGTTGTGAGGAGGCTGAGGTTGTGAAAAGGCTTTGTTGAGGTTGTAGGGAGGTTGTGTTGAGGTTGTAAGGAGGTTGTGTTGAGGTTGTGAGGAGGTTGTGAGGAGGCTGAGGTTGTGAAAAGACTTTGTTGAGGTTGTAAGGAGGTTGTGTTGAGGACACCTTATGTATCAGTTCATAACAAAGGATGGAGTGAGCAGATCTGTTTATTTGTTTCCTCTGTTCATCTGTTAATCTCCTAATGGAGGAGTAAACCAGAGAAAATGGGGGCATGAGAGGAGGAGAGGGACAAACAGAGAGGGAGAGAGGACTGCTGCAGAGGAGAAGAGGTGCTGAAAGAACAGCGACAGCAAAGAGAGAGAGAGAGAGACAGACAGAGACAGACAGAGAGAGAGAGAGAGAGAGAGAGAGAGAGAGAGAGACAGAGACAGAGACAGAGAGAGAGAGACAGACAGAGAGAGAGAGAGACAGAGAGAGAGAGACAGACAGAGAGAGAGAGACAGAGACAGAGACAGAGAGAGAGAGACAGAGAGAGAGAGACAGACAGAGAGAGAGAGACAGAGAGAGAGACAGACAGAGACAGAGACAGAGACAGACAGAGAGAGAGAGAGAGAGAGAGAGACAGAGAGACAGACAGGTGAAGAAAGGAGTAAAAGAGTTGAGGAGTCAAGGTGAGACATTTAGAGAGCTGATCTGATTAAGGCAGTAAAGCACAGTGTACACACACACACACACACACACACACACACACTGACTTCTCATCCCTCCTTACTCATCCTGCATTTCTCTCTCTCTCTCTCTCTCTCCCTTACTCATCAGTTTACCATCCCTCTGTTCTTGTCTCTCTATCATATCATGCATTTCCAGGCCGAGAGAAACAGCAAAGGATTCACCTGCATCACCCCTGCTCTCTCTCTCTCTCTCTCTCTCTCTCTCTCTCTCTCTGCAGCACTCAGTTCATAGTCTCCATGGCAACAATAGTCAGGTGACCTTGTCTCTAAGTCATAATGCTGACTCAGAAAAGAGAGAGAGAGAGAGAGAGAGAGAGAGAGAGAGAGAGAGTGCAAAGGGATGCCTGAGATTCAAGAGGGAAACAAGGTGTCAGCCATTTTGCTTATTCAAAGTTGAAAGAAAAACTTTATTGGTAGCATAAAGCCTAAAGTGTACACCATGAGCAACGAATCAAGTTTTAGCTGATCACTAATTCCCCTGAACCGTCTCAGTTCCATTATCAATATGAATTTGTTAATTTACAGGTTCATATTCATTCACACACACTCACATTCACTCAGACACAAAGACATTCACATACCCCACAAACTCACAAATTTGTTCTCTATCACCACCATAGTATCATATTCACACTGCAGATGCAATGTTCTTCTTGATTCCATACGATACGACAGTGCTGTACTATATGACTGTACTGTACTATATGACTGTACTGTACTATATGATAGGACTGTACTATATGACTGTACTGTACTATATGACTGCACTGTACTATATGACTGTACTGTACTATATGACTGTACTGTACTATATGTTAGGACTGTATTATATGACTGTACTGTACTATATGATAGGACTGTACTATATGACTGTGCTGTACTATATGACTGTACTGTACTATATGACTGTACTGTACTATATGATAGGACTGTACTATATGACTGTACTGTACTATATGACTGCACTGTACTATATGACTGTACTGTACTATATGATAGGACTGTACTATATGACAGTGCTGTACTATATGACTGTGCTGTACTATATGACTGCACTGTACTATATGATAGGACTGTATTGACTGTAATAAGGGTGCACACAACACAGCACTTTTGCAGAGTTTTACTGGATGTGCGTCCTGATTGGCTGCTTGCTAAATACTTCTTCACTGTCTTAGTAACCAAGTCCAGTGACTCCTCAAATGTATCAAACATCAGTGATGCAGCAAACAACACCTTTACCACAAAGAAAATGAGACTGAAACCCAACAGCACTGTGAGGCCCAGGCTCTGAGCACAGAAAATGGCCATATGGACAGTGTGAAGGGGAGAGAGAGAGAGAGACTGCTCTCTAATAATCTCTCAGTATTCGTCTGTGTGTGTGCGTGTGTGTGTCTGTGTGTGTCTGCGTGTGTGTGTCTGCGTGTGTGTGTTTTCTCACTCCTCACCCTCTCTCTCTCTCTCTCTCTCTCTCTAACTCTGTCTCGGTCATGTTTGTCACTCACACATTGGCACTGCTGAAATGTTCTTAGTGCAGAGAGACTGAAACCTTACCCAGCTAATCAGCTACAGTACACACACACACACACACAGACACACACGCATACACAGAGAGAGGGAGAGAGAGAGAGAGAAAGAGAGAGAGAGAATAGAGTGTGTTCCCAAGAACATTTTATACGATATGATAGTTATAATATGTATTATTTTAATATAATAATGAAAGACAGTTAACGTTTCCTCGGCTGTGAGGCCTAACTCCAGCGCTCGTCTCAGACAGCCACCGGATCAAATGCATTACACGCGCATACATACAAACCGGCAGACCGAACGAGCTGACAGAGTAAAACACCGTTTAAAGCCGGACAATCTTATCGTTAATATACCAGCATTTAACTTAGCTTTTTCATCCAGCCTGACTTTTTGGGAGCATCTCTTTTCCAGCTGCCTGGCTCCGGTTACACTGCCCCTGCAGTTACGAAGGAGTGGCTGCATCTTGCGTCCCATTGGTCAGTTTCACCACCTCATTCAATTTGGTTGGTTAGGTTGCGCGGCGACGTGGGGACGCTCAGTGTTCCTATTAGTTTACTGAATCGTGGGCGGGTCATAATAGAGACTCGTGGAAAAGGTGTTCGCGGAGTGATTTTGGACAGGAGCGTTAGGGAGTGCTGCGGTGCGGCGGAGGAAGACCAAAATCTCCATTAAAAACGGGTGCAGTGCGGCTCCTTAGTTTTGCCGGCTTTAGCGCAACTCCAGAGAGCAAAGCCAACCACACCGGCATCTCTGCGTTCAGCGCAGAACCGCTCTCTCTCATTTCTGTTTCACCCGTTTTATTTTTTAAATTTAAAACGATAATCAACTGCATAGGGAGAGAGAGAGTGTGAGTGCAGCGGTAACTTTAGGTTGCAATCTGGTTCGTATTTTTCTATCTTAACTTTTCAACGCTTGACTGAAACTGGTTTTTTTTTTCTTAGTTTGGTTTTGTCGACTAAATGATAATTGACCAAAAGACGCCAGTACTTTGTTTCCTTCTTACAATCTTGTTTTTTTGTTAAATTGCAATTTTCATTTTGGTTTAAACTGAAAAAGGGCTCAGTCTCCTTCGCCATCGGTCAGTTCGTCTGAAGAAAGCGGACAGACTGCGTCATCATGGGGGTAAGAAAAACTTAAACGTAAGACTTTTGTGTTTTGAAAAAGAAGGCCTGCTCAAGACCCTAGTGAGAACTATATTCTCTTGCTGTCGCCGGCGTACTCGAACTGCGGCGTCATAGTTTCTGATGCGTCTCTCTCAGCCGTGTCAGATTGACATTGGCGGTAATGCGGATTTTGTGCGATTCTCCCAGACTGCGACACTCTAGGCAGGACGGACAGCGGAGAACAGTTTTAGCCTAATGCCCGGCGTAACTTAATTGTTACCGCACTGCTGTCCAGGTGATGTAATTGGATGCAAGATAATTAAAAAAAACAGTCGCGAGCAACTTTTCTCTTTCTCTACAGTCATTAATTATTAACGCCCCCCCCCCCCCCCCCCCACACACACACACACACTGTTAACCTGATTAAAGTAGGTATAGCCTCTACTCTGCATTCAGATGGATAATGAGAGTATGTGTCTGTGTGTGTCAGAGAGAGAGAGAGAGACAAAGTCGTGTCAGCTATTTAAGTAAGAAATGACAAATCTAACTTTATTATTTTGGCCGGTGGTTATATCTTAACGTTACTGAGTAAGACCGGCATTTTGTTCGTCGCCCGTTTGATGATACAAACCGGGCCGCCGCAGAAGCGTCCGTTTGAACAGCCTGCATGATAAACTTGAGTTCACAGCGATGTGGTGAGGTGACCCCCCCCCCCCACCGGGCCATCTCACATCCCATGTGAAAGTCTCCAGTTCTGTCTCCCTTAGCACCAGTGCGGTGTGTCAGTCTGTGTGTGTGTTTGTGTTACGGTGTGAATGTGTGTAACTTCCATCAGACTGCGTGAGAGCGGCTGCTATGTCCTCTACCCGGAGTTCGTGCGATACTCGTGCCGTGGACCATGCGTCATAATGCGGCTACTGGGAATACGCACCACCCGCATCGGCATGGCTCCCGTGTCCCTCGCTATGTGACATAACAGAGAGCGAGCTAATCGCCTGCATCGCATCTCTACACCTAGCAGATTAAAAATATAGCGACGGATAACGACTTAGCCTGGATTTGAGGTTCTTGGTAAAAAAGAAAGAAAAAAAAAACCACCGAACGGACACGTCACTACCCCCACACACACATACTGCGTCAAACAACACTGCTGAGCCCAATTGGGAGCGCAGCCTAATTTACATTATCTCCATCCCCAGTATAACAATCAATCAAATAGCGTAATTAGATATATTTGGTAGTGAGTCTTGGGGGGGGGGGGGGGTTGTCTGGCTATGTGAGAGTGCGCGAGGCCGTGTTGAGTGAGTTGAGCTCAGGGCATCTGAGGTGACGCGACCCCGACTGTGAATTGCGCAATTTCTGCATCCCATTCTCGTGCTGCAAACCGTCAGATGTTTTATGTGTCTCGAGCTGTCGGAATGACTCGGCGAATCACGGCTCGGCACAGCACGCACAGAGAGAGAGAGAGAGAGAGAGGGAGAGAGGGAGAGAGAGTAGATTAAAATCTGGCCATGGGAATGTCGCGATACAGCTTTTGGCTTCCACACGAGATTTTTAACTGAGCGGCCGGACGCTTATTGGTCTGAGATGACAGTTCGTCACATCTGAATATTAGGGATCACTGCGGCAGTATGCGTGTGCTCTCAGAGCGTCAGGAGAAATGATGCTCACAGATTTGCCGAGTCATGATTTTGACCACAGCGTGTAGTCACTTTCGCTCGAGCCGGAGTAGATTACGCGCATTTAAATACAGATTTCATGTTTTGAGGAGGTGAGGAACGCTGTACTGTTTTAATGATGACGTGCCGTTATCCGTTTACTCGCTCGGTTTTTGTCGACATTTGCTCTCGCGCTGACGCAGTGATTGTCCGCGGCGGTGATGCCGGTTGCATGCTCGGTGGTCGCGGGAGGCTAATCGCGCGCAGCTCGCTTTCTGCGTCAAACATGGGGCGGAGACACGACCGTGGAAATTCCCAAGGCCAGCGCACGCGGCGCACGCGCAGAGCAAGAGCTTGTACCTTACGGATGAAAGACAGACTCCAAAAAAAGCAGAAACGGGACGCAGTCCCAGGGCTGCGACAGAGGATGTAAAATAAGACAGTGGCTCATGTGAAGGGGGGGGGGGGGGGTGGGGGGGGGGGGGTACAGTACAGTACAGTACAGCACAGATCACCTTCAGACATGTGAGAGGTGATGGGATAGTGTGTGTGTGTGTGTGTGTGTGAGAGAGAGAGAAGGGGGAGGGCTAAAATGCATGTGTGAGGTAAGAGGGGACCTGCAGCAAGACAGAAGGAGACAGAGGGAGAGAGAGAGAGGGGGGGGAGAGAGAGACAGAGAGAGAGACAGAGGGAGAGAGAGAGAGAGAGAAGGTCCTGTTGCAGTATAATTGCGTGAGCTCACATTTCCTGAGCCTGTATGTGTGTGCATCAGTGTGTGTGTGTGCATCAGTGTGTGTGTGCACGTGTGTGTGAGTGTGTAAGGCATATCTGCGTTGGGGGGGAGGGCAGATCACTGGTGCTGGAGGACAAGTGGAGAGTGACACATCTCACACACACACATACGCACACACACACACACACATACACATACTCACACACACACTCAACCAGTCATACACTCTCGCTATCAAACCCCTGCTGTACAGTGCAGGTTAATCCTGGTAGATTACAGATAATTACACATTGTAATCTCTGTTCTGTGGGACACTGTACAGTTCTCTTTAAGGGTCAGTTTTGGTTCTGAGTTTGTGCTGAGTGTGTGCGTGTGTGTGTGTGTGTGAGTGTGCGTGTGTGTGTGTGTGTGTGTGTGTGTGACTGCAGCATGTTTGTTCCTCATTAGATGACAGTTTGCGCAATGCATTGTAATGTTCGCAGAGCCGGCCAATGGGAATGCCTGCTCACTTTATCAGCCAATGAGAATGCCCCGTTGCAGAGTCAGCCAATGAGGAATGCGTAGTTTCTCTCTGACCCAGGTCTCCTTGAGTAATGGAAGGATTTTCAGTAAGGTCATCACCCTATTCATGACCTTTTCAGGCTCCTGGTCTTCCCTGCCCACATGTTACTGCATGTGATCACTGGCTGATAAGAAAGGGCACATGTGGAATATTTCTTTAAATAAACGATAATAATAATAAAAAAAAACCTTCAGTTACTTCATCGCATAATACTGCTACTACTACTACTACTACTACTACTACTACTACTACTAATAATAATAATAATAGTGATTTTTAAGACAGTAAAAAATGAGCAGAGATTTGGCCCAAGCAGGGATCAGAAGAGGCCAGTGAAGAAGGAGTGAAAGAGAGAGCGAGAGAGAGAGAGAGCAAGGGAGAGAGGTGAGACTTAGAGGGGGTGGACATCCTTCAGCGTGTGTGTGTGTGTGTGTGTGTGTGTGAGCGAGTGTGTGAGTGTAGAAACACAGTTACAGAGAAGGCCGGAGTCACATTCCAGTGCCAAATTCAACGTAATTTATTTATGTGGACCCTTTTCTGTTTACCAGAGAATGGAGTGATGAGAGAAAGAGCGAGAGAGAGAGAGAGAAAGAGAGAGAGAGAGAGAAAGAGAGAGCTAAGCCTTGTC
>NC_044503.1:43033013-43038013 GCF_902362185.1 Chanos chanos
TCCGTCTCTCTCTCTCTCCGTCTCTCTCTCTCTCCGTCTCCATCTCTCTCTCTCTCTCTCTCTCTCTCTCTCTCTGTCTCTCTCTCCATCTCTCTCTCTCTCTCTCTCTCTCTCTCCATCTCTCTCTCTCCATTTGCAGCTGTCCATCCATGAGACCGAGGACCCTAACGATAACCGCTACCTGCTGGTGATGAAGGGGGCGCCAGAGCGCATTCTCGACCGCTGTTCCACCATTTTACTGCAGGGCAAAGAACAGCCCATGGACGAAGAGATGAAAGAGGCCTTCCAAAACGCTTACCTCGAACTGGGAGGACTGGGAGAACGTGTACTGGGTGAGGGGAGAGAGAGAGAAAGAGACACAGAGACAGAGAGAGAGACAATACAATGCCTTATTTGTCATGCCAATAAAGCACTTTGAATTGAAAAAAAAATTGACAGACAGAGAGAGAGACAGAAACAGAAACATAGAGAGAGAGAGAGAGACACAGAGACAGACACACAGAGAGAGAAAGACAGAGACAGAGAGAGAGAGAGAGACATAATGTACCTTCATATCTGAGCACATGGTAATGAAGGACAAAGAGATAATTTCATGTACACTGCTGTGTGTAAAATATGGTCTTCCTTTCACTGCTCAGCAGGACTCATTTCTTCCTTGCCAGTCTATCCTGTTACTTCCACCCTGTTACGTCTGTCCTGTTAGGTCTATGCTGTTATTTAGAGACAGTGATAGGGAGAGATTACATTTTTTACTGTGAATTGTATCATTAGGCATTGATATGTGCTTGTTTCGAATCATTTCTGTGTTCTGAGTGTATTGCAATGTGTCTTTACAGTCAGTGTGACAGCACAGATGAGTCCTGTTTATCATGGTGTACCCAGTTAAACCAAAATGAATATGTCCTTTTCTCTCTCTCTCTTTCTCTCCCTCTTTCTCTTTCTTTCGTTCTCTCCCCGTCTCTCTCTCTCTCTCTCCCTGTCTCTCTCCCCGTCTCTCTCTCCCCGTCTCTCTCTCTCCCTGTCTCTCTCTCTCAGGCTTCTGTCACCTGTTGATGCCGGAGGATCAGTACCCAAAAGGCTTTGCTTTTGACACAGACGATGTAAACTTCCAGACAGATAATCTGTGTTTCGTGGGTCTGATGTCGATGATCGATCCCCCACGTGCCGCTGTGCCTGACGCCGTGGGCAAGTGCCGATCGGCGGGCATCAAAGTCATCATGGTGACGGGCGACCACCCCATCACGGCCAAAGCCATCGCTAAAGGAGTGGGCATCATCTCAGAGGGCAATGAGACTGTGGAAGACATCGCCGCCCGCCTCAATATTCCTGTTAGTCAGGTCAACCCCAGGTACACACACACACACGCACACACACACACGCACACACACTGACTCCCATTATCCTGTAACTAAAGAATACTAACCTATCCATAACCCTAACCCTAACCTTAACCCCTGACATTAACCTTAACCAAAGAAATGTTTTGGTTTTTTTTATGACACTTTTTGTTTTATCAATAACAACAATATAGTTTAGAAAAACTTTGCCTACCTAGTGGGGACCAGCATTTAGGTCCCCCAAAGGCACTTTTTGTCAGATTATACTTACTGGTCCCCAGAAAGATACCAATGCATGAACACACACACACACACCCACACTCACACACACGCTCTCCCTGTGTTTTTCAGGGATGCCAAAGCCTGTGTGATCCATGGCACAGATCTGAAGGACATGTCTCAGGAACAGATCGACGAGATTCTGAGGAACCACACAGAGATCGTCTTTGCCAGGACCTCGCCCCAACAGAAACTCATTATCGTGGAGGGCTGTCAGAGACAGGTACACACACACACACACACACAAACACACGTACAGACATATACACACATACATGTACACACACACACACACACACATACGTCATACTGTTGCTTGGTAAAGAATCAACTGTAAAGAATCTGACATCACTCTGAACAGCAATATGTAAAAACAGCATGTGAACACGGGAACATTTACATTTTGAGGAAACTAAAACATCGTCCTGTACATTATAAATCTCGTGCTTTCCTCCTGGTTCCTACAGGTTACTTAGTTCATTATGTCTGCTTACCTTTACTAGTCTTCTTTCAAACCAATAAAACTATGGAGCACATGATATATATATATATATATATATATATATATATTTTTTTTTTTAGAATTTATCACAACTGTTTATCAAAGGCAAGAGTAAAAATAAACAAATCAATGTGACTGGCAATGTAATTTTTCCAACAAAGAATTAAACAGATAGATAGATCGATAGATAGATAGATAGATAGATAGATAGATAGATAGATAGATAGATAGATAGATAGAGATAAACAGATAAATAAAAAAACGCCCATGAGCGAGGCTTCGGTCCGTGGTGGCCAAAAAGCCCCTTGACCTGGTCACTCACAGGAGCACGTCTGATGGGTCTGGCTGACATGGGCTCAGACAGCGACGAGGTGCCGACACACGGCCAAAGATGCTTCCTCTCTGGTCCCCCGGTGCGCAGTCTGGTCACTCCTGTAGGCTACTGCCCGACGGCGTCCAGAGAAAGTTCACTAAGGTTTATCCAGGTCACCCGGAGCGCTATCTGGATTTGGCGACCCCTGTCCGTCGACCTAAGGGAAGGGCGGACAGCTCTTTTTTCTTCATGCGCTGGCTGGCAAACTGTTAGCCTCTGCATTAAAAGACATTCAGTTAGCCCCAACAAAACGTCCCGTCGAATACCTTTCATTGTGTATTTGACTCTGTGCAGTTACCAGTAACGATATCTCACATCGCCTCCTGAAAATACATCATAAAAACTTGGGTTTCAACTTTTTATATTTCCCGACAATTAGATCGCGTCGCCCCCTCCTCATCCCCTGGCGCTATCCTCGCCCCCTCTCCTAAAGGCCCCGCCCCCAACCAATCGGGTCACAGGAACAGGAGACGATTCTCACTCAACCAATTATGAACCGTTAAACTGAACAGGCGTGCTCCGCTGAGTGACTATGCACATCATAAGATTTATTCATGCCTCGTAATATTACATTAATATTAAGAGGCAAATAAACATTCAGCATAAACATGTCAAAGAGGTAGACAGAATTCTAAGTGCGACTCCATCCCTCCCTGCCAGGGCGCGATCGTAGCAGTCACAGGAGACGGTGTGAACGACTCTCCCGCCCTGAAGAAGGCTGACATCGGCGTTGCCATGGGAATCGCCGGGTCAGACGTGTCCAAGCAGGCAGCGGACATGATTCTCCTCGACGACAACTTTGCCTCTATCGTCACTGGAGTAGAGGAAGGTAAGAAAACAGGGGGAGGAAAAACAGTAAACATGGTGAAAAAAAAAGTGGTTTATGACAATATGAAGATGAGATTTGACTGTGTGTTACCAGGGATTGGTCAGGTATTATACTTTATTAAACTAAACATAACAAGACTTAAAAGACATTACCATAAAAAAAAACTCCAGTAAAAGTGCAGTTTAAAAAAGGTATGTAGGGGGACGGCCCAGTGGTCACTGACACTACTCTATAGAGTATATAGGGGGGTGGCCCATTGGTCACTGACACTACTCTATAGAGTATATAGGGGGATGGCCCAGTGGTCACTGACACTACTCTATAGAGTATGTAGGGGGATGGCCCAGTGGTGACTGACACTACTCTATAGAGTATATAGGGGGATGGCCCAGTGGTGACTGACACTACTCTATAGAGTATACAGGGGGATGGCCCAGTGGTCACGGACACTACTCTATAGAGTATACAGGGGGATGGCCCAGTGGTCACTGACACTACTCTATAGAGTATATAGGGGGATGGCCCAGTGGTCACTGACACTACTCTATAGAGTATATAGGGGGATGGCCCAGTGGTCACTGACACTACTCTATAGAGTATATAGGGGGATGGCCCAGTGGTCACTGACACTACTCTATAGAGTATATAGGGGGATGGCCCAGTGGTCACTGACACTACTCTATAGAGTATATAGGGGGATGGCCCAGTGGTCACTGACACTACTCTATAGAGTATATAGGGGGATGGCCCAGTGGTCACTGACACTACTCTATAGAGTATATAGGGGGATGGCCCAGTGGTCACTGACACTACTCTATAGAGTATATAGGGGGGATGGCCCAGTGGTGACTGACACTACTCTATAGAGTATACAGGGGGATGGCCCAGTGGTCACTGACACTACTCTATAGAGTGTATAGGGGGATGGCCCAGTGGTCACTGACACTACTCTATAGAGTATATAGGGGGATGGCCCAGTGGTCACTGACACTACTCTATAGAGTATATAGGGGGATGGCCCAGTGGTCACTGGCACTACTCTATAGAGTATATAGGGGGGATGGCCCAGTGGTGACTGACACTACTCTATAGAGTATACAGGGGGATGGCCCAGTGGTCACTGACACTACTCTATAGAGTATACAGGGGGATGGCCCAATGGTCACGGACACTACTCTATAGAGTATACAGGGGGATGGCCCAGTGGTCACTGACACTACTCTATAGAGTATATAGGGGGATGGTCCAGTGGTCACTGACACTACTCTATAGAGTATACAGGGGGATGGCCCAATGGTCACGGACACTACTCTATAGAGTATATAGGGGGATGGCCCAGTGGTCACTGACACTACTCTATAGAGTATATAGGGGGGATGGCCCAGTGGTGACTGACACTACTCTATAGAGTATACAGGGGGATGGCCCAGTGGTCACTGACACTACTCTATAGAGTATATAGGGGGATGGTCCAGTGGTCACTGACACTACTCTATAGAGTATATAGGGGGATGGTCCAGTGGTCACTGACACTACTCTATAGAGTATATAGGGGGATGGTCCAGTGGTCACTGACACTACTCTATAGAGTATATAGGGGGATGGTCCAGTGGTCACTGACACTACTCTATAGAGTATATAGGGGGATGGTCCAGTGGTGACTGACACTACTCTATAGAG
>NC_044503.1:43043013-43053013 GCF_902362185.1 Chanos chanos
CACACACCCAGACACTTACACCCAGACACTTACGGACATATTCTCACACGAACACACACACACACGCACACGCACCCAGACACTTACAGACATATTACATCTTCTCACACACACACGCACACACACACACTCAGACACTTGCGGACATATTCTCACACATTCACACACGCACACACACACACACCCAGACACTTACGGACATATTCTCACACATTCACACACGCACACACACACACACACACCCCGACACTTACGGACATATTCTCACACATTCACACACGCACACACACACACGCACACCCAGACACTTACGGACATATTCTCACACATTCACACACACACACGCACACCCAGACACTTACGGACATATTCTCGCACGTTCGTACACACACACATATTGTCACACACACATGCAGTGAGTTGTTGGGATCCAGGTTCTCTGACCTGATCTGGACAGTTGGATGAAAACTCGTCAGTGGAACAGACACAGTCCTCACGGCAGGACACGTGCTCTGTGTGTGTGTGTGTGTGTGTGTGTGTGTGAGGGGGACAGTACGCTGTTTATATCTCAGAGAGGTGTGTGTGGGGGGGGAGTTGAGACTAAACCACAGAGAAGAAAATAAAAGATGAAATATTGTAGAAAAAACAAGAGTGTGAAAGCACCAAATTCACCAATTAAACACCATTTAATACAACCCACTAATGTGTCACGGTTTTCTTTCTCTCTCTATCTCTCTCTCTCTCTCACACACACACACACACACACACACATTAATCACCATTTAATACAACCCACGAATGTCTCACAGTTTTCTTTCTCTCTCTCTCTCTCTCTCTCACACACACACACACATTAAACACCATTTAATACAACCCACAAATGTCTCACAGTTTTCTTTCTCTCTCTCTCTCTCTCACACACACACACATTAAACACCATTTAATACAACCCACTAATGTCTCACGGTTTTCTTTCTCTCTCTCTCTCTCTCACACACACACACTGTCTCACGGGTTTCTTTCTCTCTCTCTCTCTCACACACACACACTCATTAAACACCATTTAATACAACCCACTAATGTCTCACAGTTTTCTTTCTCTCTCTGTCTCTCTCTCACACACAGAAACACACACACACACTCATTTCTCTCTCTCTTTTCTGGTGAACTGGTTATTCTGACACACACATTTGTTCAGACAATGAAAAACGGCACACATTTATTTACAGTTAAAAACACTTCCCGTTACCTCAGCTCAGTGTCATACTACGATAGTTCACACATGACAGAGGTGTGGATTTGTAGAAATAAACAGAGCAGAATGAGAATATAAATGACTGAGATCTGAAAATCCCTGAATCATCTGATCACTGAACGGTTCACTGATTCAGCACATTCAGCTTTGAGATCAGTTCACTGCTCATATGAACTGGTACTGGTACTGGTACATTCAGTCTCACAGAGAGTTCATCTCAGACGCAAAGAAAACTACTTATGACATGACAATGTTTAAACCAGTGACATATTAAAAGTTAATGTTTTATACTCAATTACAAACAAATAAATGAACCTAGAAATAGAGTAGACATATGATCAATCACCTACCTTTGTTTCAAACTTTTATGAAATAACTTGATATGTTTATTTAACAACACATTTTAAGAAATGTATCATTAGACAGTGAAACTGATGGAGCATTTCCTCCTAATCTGAATGAAGTGAAGAGCTCGGTTTCAGGGTGAAATTTTATCCTCAGATTTTCATTGGTCTAATCCAACGGTAATCCGCTGATTCATCAAAAGATCTCCATACGCAGACAACAGCAACAGTCAGGTACACAACACACACACATTCCCGCACACAGACACACACATACACAGACAACAGCAACAGTCAGGTACACAACACACACACATTCTCACACACAGACACACAAATACACAGTCATGTTCTCCCTCATCACCGCTCTCTCACACACACACACACACACAAATACACAGTCATGTTCTCCCTCATTACCGCTCTCTCTCTCACACACACACACACACACACAAATACACAGTCATGTTCTCCCTCATTACCGCTCTCTCACACACACACACACACACACACACAACCTGCTAAGAGTAGCTATGAGTTCACTGCAGTCTCTCTATTACACACACAGTTTGTGTCCTCTGGGAACAGTTGTGCACTCACTGCAGTCTCTCTCACTCTGACCACTGCCCTGGGATAATGGAATATTGATCGTCTGGGTTTGCCGCAGCGTGATTTAGACCGAGAGCGGGAATTTCATTCTCCAAGGTCATCTCCACGGCAACACAACACATGAAATCAGCATGTTGTCATGGAGAGCAGGTCACAGAGGTCTGGGGGGACGGGGAGCAGTAAGACAGGACCGAAGGGTTTCAGAGAGAGAGAGAGAGACAGAGAGAGAGACAGAGAAAGGAAAAACTGAGTCTGGAGTCTTACAGGCCAAAAGGACTTTATTGCACTTTCCATTGGTTTGGTGATACAAACACACCGAGAGAAGAGAATGGGACAGCTTTCGCCGACCCTGTCTGTGTGAAACAGCTTTTTTTAAAAAAAACAACAACAACATCAAAAAACAAAACAACACAGGAGAAGCAGCACACACTCACAAACACACTGCTATTCACTAATGAAGCACCATGCCTGGATCCAGCCGGAGTACACGTCTGCACGGCAGGCTTGGTTCAGCTCTGCGTCTCTTCAGGAGAATAACTGTATATATACACACAGTCAAAGCTCTTCAGGAGAATAACTGTATATATACACACAGTCAAAGCTCTTCAGGAGAATAACTGTATATATACACACAGTCAAAGCTCTTCAGGAGAATAACTGTATATATACACACAGTCAAAGCTCTTCAGGAGAATAACTGTATATATACACACAGTCAAAGCTCTTCAGGAGAATAACTGTATATATACACACAGTCAAAGCTCTTCAGGAGAATAACTGTATATATACACACAGTCAAAGCTCTTCAGGAGAATAACTGTATATATACACACAGTCAAAGCTCTTCACGTTAAAAAGATTTCAGACTGGAGGTTTATGGCCCCTTAGGAAAACACTCAGTAACAAGAAGAAGAACTACTGATCAACAGAACGAACTGTTCTTAATTGGCCACGCCCCTCTTAGAATGACTCATCAGTGTGGCCACACCCCTCTTTGAACGGTTCGTTATCATGACCACGCCCCTCTTAACCGGTCCACTGAGACGGCTGATGACTGGTGTGTTACCGTGGCGACAGGCTGACGCTGGCTTTGCATTGGCACAGAGTATAAGTGTGTGGACTGAACAGAGACGTGACCGTGAGCTGTGAATGAACATGTGGGGCTGACTTTCATCTGACACACAGATTTAACAAGACAACAGGAAAACTCCTCAGGCCACTTATAAGTTTCAGTAGCACTTCTCTCTCTCTCTCACACACACACACACACTCTCTCTCTCTCTCTCACAGGAAAACCAACACTACATAAGGTAAACAATTAGGTAAAGGCATGAAAGGTTTGAATATGTACTGAGACTGTGTGTGTGAGTGTTTATGTATGTGTGTGTGTGTGTGAGTGTACTCTGTACTTGTGTGTCTGTGTATAAGTTAGTCTGCGTTAATGTGTGTTTGTCCATGTTTATGTGTTGGTCTGTATGTGTGTGTGTGTTTATGTGTAAGTTTGTTTGTGCGTGGGTGTGTGTGCGAGAGAGAGAGTGAGTTAGGATGTGTATGTGTGTGTGTGTATGCACATACTTGTGTGTTTGTCCATGTTTATATGTGCGTATGTCCATGTTTATGTTTGTGTTGGCATGTTTGTTTGTGTGTGTGTGTGTGTGTGTGTGTGAGTGTGTGTGTGCACCAGGTCGTCCATTGTTTTCTCTGATTATATAAACAGATAAATATGTCGACATAACTCATATGCATTACAAAAGTAGCAGAGCCAATCAATATTACTGAGATGGCAAGACAGGTGCATTCTGGGAAACGAAGGCATGTAAAGGTCAATGTTTATACAGGCTCCATGAGGAGTTCCTCCATGTCAGATGACTCCAGCTCACGGAATGCAGCATGGGAACCAATCACAGCCAGCGTGGCCCCTGAGTGACACCACAGACAGCAAATCAGAGAGAAGAACATCTTTAACAGAATATTAAAAAATATGATACCCCAACATCTTACTGTCATTAAAAAAAACAGTTTATAAGTATGGAATGTTTGATGCTGTTTATGGACATATAATGATAATTTTAGGGTTAAAGTGGAAGGTCCAGGGATGATACTCACCCAACACCCAGAACACAGCAGCACCTGCACCGGCCAACCAGAACACAGGGAGAGAAACTGCTCCAGCCAATCCCAGCTGATGTCCGTGAGTCAGCTCTCGCCCTGACAGAACGCATACACACACACACAAATACACATACACAGACACACACACACACACATACACATATACACACACACACACACACAGAGAGAGAAAGAAACAAACACATGTTTTATTTATATCTATTTACCTCACCTTATGAATATTAAAAAAAGAGACATTTTAGAGAGACCGACATAATAATTTAGTCACCATATTTACTAACGCTCAAAAGACACATGTGAGCAGTCACACTCACTGATATCATCAACACCCTCCTCTCTCCCTCAACACCTCCATCAAGTGCAGGCTTTACACGTCTTCAGAAAAGAACTGAAAAGTCACCTGTTTAACGTGGTCTGTTCAGGGAGCACCAGACTATCACACACACACACACACACACACACACACACACACACACACATGCAGTAAACACACTTACCAAACACTGTCAGTTTGGACTCCTGTGATTTGAGGTGGATGATGTAAAAGGCACCGACAAACACAGCCAGAGCAATCAACAGCAACGGAGAACTGATACTGCACAGAGAGAAATAAACAGACCCCATACCAGACCATTAACAACAACAGCATATCAATAATATATATACACACACTAATTACACAGAGAGAAATAAAGAGACCCCATACCAGACCATTAACAACAACAGCATATCACTAATATATATACACACTAATTACACAGAGAGAAATAAAGAGACCATACCAGACCATTAACAACAACAGCATATCACTAATATATATACACACTAATTACACAGAGAGAAATAAAGAGACCATACCAGACCATTAACAACAGCAGCATATCACTAATATATATACACACTAATTACACAGAAAGAAATAAAGAGACCATACCAGACCATTAACAACAGCAGCATATCACTAATATATATACACACTAATTACACAGAAAGAAATAAAGAGACCATACCAGACCATTAACAACAGCAGCATATCACTAATATATATACACACTAATTAATGTTAAAGTACACACACATATGCACACGCTCACATACGTGCACACATGTGCACACAAATACACACACAAACACACAAGTCACTACAGCTGTAGCAGGACTTGTATGTGCATGCAGACCCCCCCCCCCTCTCTCTCTCTCCCCCTCTCTCTCTCTCTTTCTCCCTCTCTCTCTCCCTCTCTCCCTCCCTCTCCCTTTTCAGACAGGTCTTAGAGTGTTTCACTCTTGGAGTCAGATCATCACAGGGTCTGAATGATCTGTTACATATGAATCTGCAGCATGTTCTGATCCAACCAGCTCTGCGTGTTACTGTCCATTCATAAACAGCTGTGTATGGGAAGAGCCCTTACATCTATCAGTTCCACCTCTAAAACCCAAATGACTTTTCTCTCCTTACATTCATCAGTCAGAGTCATCTCCAAAACCCAAATGACTTTTCTCTCCTTACATCTGTCAGTCAGAGTCATCTCTAAAACCCAAATGACTTTTCTCTCCTTACATCTGTCAGTGTCACCTCTAAAACCCAAATGACTTTTCTCTCCTTACATCTGTCAGTCAGAGTCATCTCTAAAACCCAAATGACTTTTCTCTCCTTACATCTGTCAGTGTCACCTCTAAAACCCAAATGACTTTTCTCTCCTTACATCTGTCAGTCAGAGTCATCTCTAAAACCCAAATGACTTTTCTCCCCTTACATCAGTCAGTCAGTGTCACCTCTAAAACCCAAATGACTTTTCTCTCCTTACATCAGTCAGTCAGTGTCACCTCTAAAACCCAAATGACTTTTCTCCCCTTACATCTGTCAGTGTCACCTCTAAAACCCAAATGACTTTTCTCTCCTTACATCTGTCAGTGTCACCTCTAAAACCCAAATGACTTTTCTCTCCTTACATCTGTCAGTCAGAGTCATCTCTAAAACCCAAATGACTTTTCTCTCCTCGCATCACTCTACTCCTACCGCCTACTAAAGAAGTTCGTCAGATTTCAGTCCTGAAAACTGAAAACATTCCACAGAAAATCCAGCCAAAATTCCCCAGTCATTTCTGGGAAGAAAAAGCGGGTCAGACTCCGCCCCTGGTGAAGGATCCCAGGCGGCCTGGGGGCAGGCGCGCACTGCGACGTACATGCAGTAGAGGATGAGTGCCAGGAAGATGAAGGTGTAGTTGCTGTGGTAGGTGTCCAGGTTGCGAACTACTCGCTGACACAGCTCCCCAAAGTTCCGCGGTTTTGAAAACTTCCTCTGGTCCACGAACGCCGCCCAGGGACGGATGGACTTCCTCCTACGGTCCAACCACTCCTTCGCTACCTTGGCAGACAGGCCTCTGGGCAGCCAGAGTCTGAACGAAAAAACCAACAAACGCAAGAGCGTCACGAAACCCAACCACAGGGTAAACATTTCCTCCCCTCACATTACCCGTCTGACAGATTATAAAACAAAACAGACAGCCACAGTTTGTTTTACAATTTTACATCGTTCTTATGGTGATTTAACACTGTAAAACCCTCATGCCACCTCGTGTGATAAAAATGCTTTAAAGGTGTAACATGACCACGTCACATACATACATTTTCCAGGCCCTAGTGCCACGTCAAACGACATAACTGGAAAATTCCGCGTGTTTGATCAGTGAAAAGAGTAAACGCGGCTCACGCGGCTCACGCGACTCACCTCCCGAGGACGCCTGTCGCGGGCTGATCCTCTCCCTCGGCGCTAAAAGGGTCGGCGATTTTCCCTTCCATCTCTGCACTCATCGTCACACTGTACAGGACTGATCACTACGGAGCACAATAACCAAACGAACACTGTCAATGCTCTTCATCAACGATACAGTTGCTTTGTCAGCAGAGCGCGTGACGACGGGCTTCTGCTTGAGCCGCGGCTGTAAGAATACAAAACCTCTTTCAGCAACGACACCTGATGTGCACCATTAGTTTTTAGAGTGAAGTTTGCACCATGGAAAAAGAAATATTCTACAAAAGGCTAAATTTATCCTTAGTAAGAGTTTCCAAAACCGCACCTGGGTTTATGTCTCCAAGACAACAAAACAGTGTGGTTAAGAAGTTATTTCCTCAATGGTCAAGCCACGTTACATAAGAGCGGGGCTCGTATTTGAGTAATGGAAAAGCTGCGTAGCGGCAGGACTGGTCTATAGTGACTGGGTCTTCACTGCGAAAGAATGCGACAAAACTCGTTCGACAAACACATTCCGTTCCGCGACAAACCCTTAACATTTCTACGCGCTATATTATGTTACAACGTGACAGAACACTTTACAGTCCAATAACAGATAATTCCTTTACAAAAAAAAACAACAACTCAGAGATACGGTGCATTTTGACTCTTTTAGGACATCATCGAGTGTTCGAAAAGCAAAAAAAGTAAAAATGAAAAAAACCTGAGCTCAGTTGCTGCGCGTTGCATATAGTCATGAAATCTGGGCTTACGATGTTACTCCTACTGCCTTTAGACGTTAGAGATTGTATAAAACGAACTTACAGTAGTTTTAAAGATGTTTTCGATGTTTCTGATGCTTGGCGGATGTGATGTGGACTGTCATCAAGATTTGGAGATGATCTTCTTCTGTAGCCTTTAAGTGCTTTCCTCGATTTTACTGCGTTTTCTGTACCGCCGCCTAGTGACGGGAGCGTTTAATCGTTTTGACGGAAACCCAGGCCTAGTCCTACTGTGTAACATAATAAATATCCACTACTGTATTTACTGTACTGTACTGTACTGTAATTGGCCGGTGGGTGGACACATCTGTTCAACGGCTGACAGAAAAAAAGCACGAACACTTTCGCTCACCAGGACCGAATGTGGAAACCCTTGTCATGTATTATTGATGTCCACATTGAAATACAGTTGTTATAGAAAATCTGGTAATTTGACGTCAGCGCTGTTAGGTCTTGCCCTGACGGAACACTGTGAGTTACAAGCCTAAATTACGTTTAGAGCGATAATATGCGCTCCTTCGGTTCACTGAAAACACTACTGACGTGTTCATCATATTTCTCCAGTAGTCAGCTTGAAAAACTTCGATATATGAGGTGATTTAAAGCATACGCTTATTTCGTTCGTTCGTTAGTTAGTTATCATTTTCCAAACAATACAGATAACACACACACACACAAATATAATATTGATGTTCATAAAACCAGAAATGCTCATTACAGGTTCTGAAACTGTCGTACTGTCAGTCACACTGCCAGGACCACAGTACACTTTTTTTCTTTTACTTTTCCCCCCCAAGTTCGAAATTTTCCATTCAGACCTTCCCAACATGGCGACCAGACGAGTACGTCACTGGTATGTAAGACCTCACTGTTTCGTTGCCATTTGAGGATATTCAACCTTCAACGTAGTCCCAGTAAGGCAGTGTGACTTGCCAGAGAAAACCGACCGTGTCTATCCAAGTGAGTGATCTTTTCATCTATAATCAAGTTTTCTTTGAAAAGTATATTGGTTCATGTTCATTGAAAAATGGTGTACATGCGAGAGTTTTACGATTGAAAGAACCCTGCACCACTCCAAACACACTTACTACAGTGAAAATGTGCAGTCGGCTGTTGTCGTTAGATCGTGAACACAACAGGCTATGTAACAAAGTCTCTGAAATTTGACAAACGGGTGTGTGTGCGGGTGACTCCCTGTGAATTACTTAGTTATATGATTACACGCACTGACTCGGTCGAACTGGTAGATTTTCCCCCTACCCAGCCTTGCCGATCCTTGGCAACAGTTTAGGTAATTATTGCAGAGTCACCAGAAAAAGTTTTTGTTTTTCGAAGAAACTGTTAGCTACCCTGTTGTCATGTCAAATTAGCGTGGGCGTAGGTTGACTGGCGAGTCAGCTTTAGCATTGAAGCTAACAGCTGACGCAAGGCTGCTACTGCAGTGGGGTGTCCTCCGATCAGTTCTAGAATGATAAATTTAGACACAAACATACAGCAAACGTCCCTTTGACATTCGACCCAATACACTGTGGGTATTATGGATATTAATAGTGCATTTAGCACTTTGCCTCTCATGTCATCTCGTCTCTCTATGAAACGTGAGGTTACGTAACGGGTACACGTGATGTTATGTTTTTTTCTTTGTGATACTGTCAACACTGCGGACCTTGCGAAGTCTGTTCCGAATCGTTAGTTTTTTTTGGCCGACTGTTAAAATGTACCCAATGTGTAACTGCTTTTGAATTGAATGGTGCGGAGCTAGGGCTAGAAATTGCCTTTTTTAAAGTCGCAGGAAACATCTCTTTTCTTCATTTATGGTCAGCTGATGACGAAACGAGTTTGTCATAGCGTTGCGCTCGAGAATGCTAGAATGTGCTAGCAAACTTAGGGGTAGTCAACCTGCTTTAACGACAGCACTTCCGAGGAATATTGACTGAGCTATTAACTAACCCAGCTAGACACTTTAGCATTTTCACGACATACTTTTCACTCGAACTCACTGGTTATTTCTAATGTTATAGAAACATTTGTCCGTGGTAGAAGATTGTTTTGGTAACCAGTTTAACCATGGCAACATTTCGTCGACCGAGATACTGCCTTCACTGGGAGGAGACCGAGTGTTTGAGCTACTATGAGATGCAGTCTC
>NC_044503.1:43058013-43073013 GCF_902362185.1 Chanos chanos
GTGGTTTTTCTGTAGACTAGTTTAGATGATCTCTCTCTCTCTTTCAGGCTCCACACAACACACACACTGTTTATAAGAATAGCAGTTCAAACAAACACACACACACAGCATTGATGTGTTTAGAAATGCCTGCTTTGTGTTTGACTAAAGAAAGACCACTCCATTGAAGGACGTTGAACCAAACCTGTTTTTTTTTGTTTGTTCTCTCTCTCTCTCTCTCTCTCTCTCTCTCTCTTTTTCTCTCTCTCTCTCTCTCTCTGTCTCTCTCCTGTTCATGTTTACAGTCACAGATAACAGGGCTGACTCATGATTCTGAGAAACACGAGTCTGTCGTCCACACACACTCAGGGAGGGGGAGAAAGAGCTCACACCCCCTCACCCCTCATAAATGAAAAAAAAAAAACCCAAAACAACAAAATAAACCAACAACAAAAAAAAGAAACTGATAAATGAATGAGTTGTGAGAGAAAGCCGTGCCCCCCCCCTCACCGTTGGGCCGTCTTACTGTCCTCAAGCTCTGGTCCTCTCCCTCCCTCTCTCTGTCTCGGTTTTATCGCTCAGCTGAAAAAGAGGAACCTATGTAAACAGTGTCAACTTCTGCACGGCCAGGAATCGCCCGGAGTCACCAGTTATCACTGGCTTTCTTTTTTTTTGTCTGTTGTTTTTTTTTTTTTTTTTTTTAAATTTGTCTGTTGATTTGAAACTTTTTTAAAAAAAGAAAAGAACTTTGGATTGTTTTTTTGTTTTTTTTTGTTTTTTGGCCTAGAATGAAGCTTCTGTATTTTTGCTGTTATTTCTCTAAAGGGCCAGGCAGTGAAAGACTGTATGATGCTGCTCTGTCATGCGACTTGTCTTTACCCACGGGGAGAATAGAGGAATGTGTCTGTGAAGAGTCTGAAAACGTGTCTCTGTAAGAGAAAAGAACCTCAGGTGCTCTGTAAATGTACATGTTCTTACTGTATCCCAAATCCAAAAAATTACCAAAACAAAAAAAGAAAAACCAGACAAACAAAAACCAAGAGAAAGAGGCTTTTCATGCACATTTGATCTCCTCTGACCACGGTGTGTGTCACTGTATGTGTGAGGATTAGAAATGAAACCCTGGAATCAAAACCAGTATGAATTTATGGGTCATAGAAAATCTACATTGTGTTCCGTTGTTGTTCATATCAATATGAAATTGATATAAATTTACATTTGAAATTATTTGAATAGGCTTAAGCTTTGTCAGTGAATGCCCAACATTTATTTATTTATTCACTTATTTATTTGTTTACTAGAAAGTGTTGTTGTGAATATTATGCTGCGTGTGAAGCCAGGTTTGGTACCACAGTTTATGTCAGGAGTAATGAGTCCCTGAACACTGAAAGAATCCTATGGTAAAAAAAAAAAAGCATGTTTTCCTCAGCCTATAAATGTCAGTATCTCTAAACTGATGCAGCTGCTGAATTGTTCATTGTGCAGTGAATATGTCAAAGTGCTCAGTCTGCCTCAGTCTTTGGTTCTGTGCTCTGTTCCTCAATGTCTGAAAGTAAAAATCCAAAAATCAACTCAGCCGTCTGTGTTTGAAAACCATGAAAGCAAACTTGAATGTGACTATGTCTAAAGGAATTCAACTCAGCCATCTGTGTTTGAAAACCATGAAAGCAAACTTGAATGTGACTGTGTCTGAAGGAATTCTGGGATGTCCTGGGGGGAGGGTTCTTTGCATCTTGCCAAGTGACCTGTTCTCTTTCACCCCCTACCTCTCCCCTTTTTTCATCTTCATCTTCTGTTAAATGTTTGTGTTATTTCTTACTCCCCTTCCTGTTTTGGTTGCTGTGGAAACTTGGCATTGGGTTGGGTTGGGCATTTAGGTTGTGCAGAGGTTACATTTGTGTTTGCAGCAACGTTTCTGAAGATCGATGGTCCAGTTCCACCCTCTGAGCTAATCACATGACAGGAAATGACATCACTGCGAAGGTCTCGTGTCAGTATGTATGCTCCAAACGTATCCTGCCGTCTCTGTGCTCTGTGCTGTTGCATGTCATCAGTTCCTCTTCCTGTTCTTTCAAAAAAACCACAACACGGATTACTGTCCAGACAATACAGGGCGAAATCCCCTGAGTTTGAAAACTCGGATATGTCACAGTCTCTCTTGACGATTTAGCAATCAGAAGAAACTCCTTTAGTCCACTGCTGTGAGGTTCCAAGCCCATCACAACTCAAATAGTCTTGTAAAAGTAAGAGAAAAACGATCCAGTGGGACCTCCACTGTCAGCTTCCCTCGGTTAGCATTGCTGTCCAGAGCTCTGTGCGCCCATCAGTTGCCCTAGTGTTTAGAGGCCAGAGATAAAAGACCAGCGAGATTTAAACCCCACAGTTTTACCTGCTCAGTCACAAGTGCAGTCGTAGTCCAGATGGTGCAGGACCTTCCAGTGGATCCAAAGTGACTCAGAGCGTCTCCAGAGCTGCCCCACTCTGTCTGACTCAGGTCCAGGGTTAACCACCAGTCTGCACATGTTAAATTCAGGGGGGCGGAGTCTGGGTAACGTTTTAGCCCTGTGAGGATTATTCTCGGTGCGTCAACCGTGATCTCAGCCAAAGCTGTCGCCTCCTTCGCTGTTTTCAAACCCAGCCGATTAAACCAAAACAAAAAAGACAGACACACCGTCAGTGTGTCCAGTGGCCTGCAGTCCAGCCCAGACACGCCCGTGCTGTAGCACTCTGTCTAAAAAAAGTGCCCGCTCTCCTCGCGTTTGTCAGGTCCGCCCTCACTCAGCCCCGGACATTACAAACAAACAGCCAATCCAGTTCCTTCAGTCAGATCTCTTAAGAGAAAACCGAGGTTTTCCTCTCAGACCAGATTAATCCTCTGTAATGTTTTTGACTGATGTGGAGCCACCGGCTCTGCTAGCAGGAGTGTGTTGTTTCTCTTCTAATTTCTGTTTCTTTTTTTTATTGTTCTTTTTCTCCCCCCCCCCCCCCCATCCCCTTTGTGATCTCTCCCTGTCCTCTCACTTTCTCTTTCTTATCCTTCAATCGCTGCGTCAACCTTCGACCCCCTCCCCCCCTCTCTCTCTCTCTCTCTTCACTCTCTCTCTCTCTCCGTTTCTCCTCCCATCTGTTCACTCGCTGTAACAGATATTCGTCTGCGCGTTCGGGCGGAGTACTCGGAGCATGACTCCGCCCTGCGTGGGGGCGTGTCCTCGGACAAGCAGCAGCGATTGGAGCGTCAGTTTGAGCTGTTTAGCCGCGCGAGTCTGCTGCTCCGCGCCCGTGACCTGGGCTCCATCGTGTGTGACATTAAGTTCTCGGAGGTGGCGAACCTGGACGCGTTTTGGGCGGACTACCTGAGTGGGGCGCTGCTGGAGGCTCTGAAGGGCGTGTTCATCACAGACTCTCTGAAGCAGGCGGCCGGACAGGAGGGCGTTCGCCTCCTCGTCAGCGTGGATCAGGACGATTATGAGGAAGGCCGAAAATTACTGCTGTCCAACCACACACACTACAGCACATGCAGGAACTCAACAGACAGGTGAGGCACCGTGTGTGTGTGTGTGTGTGTGTGAGAGAGAGAGTTGAGGGGACTTAACTAGACACAGTTAAAAGTTCAATTGAGTTTAGGGTCATTTCTAATTCTAGTTTCAGTTTTGAATAGACACGCGCGTGTCTGTTTGGTCACATGCTTGGAGCCAGATCTCTGGCATTAAGGTCTCAGCATTCACCACCAGGAGGCATTAGTCAGTCTGACTCCCCTTTGATCCTTGAGCATTCAACTGTAATGACTCAGCTCAACTGCTGTCTCTCTCTCTCTGTAAGCATTTTACAACTTTTCCATGCCACTAGACTCACACTCTCTCTCCCTCTCTCTCTCTCTCTCTCTCTCTCTCTCTCTCTCCCTCTCTCCCCAGGTCTTAAACCAAGCCGTACTCATTAAGGATGGAAGTAGCCACCAGAGAGGGGGAATAAATGATGAAATCAGTGATTTTTTTTTGTTTGGTGCAAATTTCCAGTGGAGAGGTGGCCGTCTCTCTCTGTGGTCAGATTGACTGACTGCCAGTGTGTCCAGCAGGTGGCGCTGTGAGGCAGCAGCTGAAGAGTCAAATGAACGTGAATGATTTTCTTTTCTTTCGTAAGGACAGAATAAGATCACCGATTGGCCTAATCTGAAGTGCTGGGGGGTTTTTTTGTCTCCAGTGCGTGAACACACACACACACACAGTTCTCTCAGTTATAGGATGCTGGATTAATTGAAACGTTGATTCTTCCTGATGGAAGAGTCTGGTCCTAGAGGAACATTCCCAGTACACACACACACACACACACACACACACACAGAGCTCTGTTTGCGCGCCCGTCTATAACGCGCACGCGAGCGCGCGTGTGTGTGTGTGTGTGTGTGTGTGTGTGTGTGTGTGTGTGTGTGGATCTGAGGTGTCAGTGTGCGCTGTAAGTTTAGGAGACAGACTGTAGTGCAGGTCTGTACCCACATGCACACGGTGCAGCGTCCTCCGCGCTGGGGACGGGGGCAGATCAGCGATGGTGAGGAGGGCAGTGGAGAGCTGGGACCAGTTTCGCTGAGTTCTGCTGCCACGCCCGGGTCGCGCTGGCCTGAGTCACTCTCTCGCTTGCTCTCTGTAGCAGTGAGAACGGCTCTGATATCTGGGCCACACACACACACACACACACACGCGCGCGCGCGTACACAGTGCCCAGCAGGTCCCCAGAAGGATGAGTCCATGTGTAAATATGATGTGTTGAAAAACATGTAACATAAGACTGAATAGATGTTTGTTAGATTTGTACTGTCCTATGAGGTGAAGTGAGACTGAGAGAAAGGTCCAGTGGTGTAGATGGGTAGAGTTATTGTGTATTACATGAATTATTAAAAAAAGAAAAAGAAAAGAAAAAAAAGGGGGGAGGGTGGGTTGTGGGAGGGAATTTTTTTGGTCTTTTTTTTCTCTTCTTCCTTTTTGTCTTAATTTAATATATTAGTGGCAATATAAATTTGTCTGAAAATTAAACTACATTTTGTCAGTTAAGAGAGTCTGTTCTGTCATTTGTTTGTGTTTGTGTGTGTGTATGTGTGTGTGTGAAGATGCACCCCTGTAGAGATATCTATAACTATGTTATAACTATGATGAGGTGCTCTACTCTGAGACTGAACGTCTGAAGTCAGAAGGATGTTTTCGGGGGTTATAACTATGATGACGTGTGACTGAACGTGTGAACTGTTTTAAACATGAGTGAATGCTCGGGAGAGAGAGATTCATTTTCACAAGCACTGCTAAGAATTTTGACATCTACATCTTGGCATTTTAAATCTTTCTCTGACAATGAAACATGTTAAGAGCTGGAAAGGCTGGTGTCTATACCACCAGGGGGCGACATTGTGCTTCCCTGTTATAAATGTCGTACTAAACTACTAAACCAAATAAACCAACAGGATGAGTGTGATGAGGTAGAGATAGAATGGGTGTGGTGAGGTAGTGAGTTAGAGACAGAATGGGTGTGGTGAAGTATGGGATAGAAACAGAATGGGTGTGGTGAGGTAGTGAGATAGAGACAATGGGTGTGGTGAGGTAGTGAGGTAGAGACAGAATGGGTGTGGTGAGGTAGTGAGATAGAGACAGAATGGGTGTGGTGAGGTAGTGAGGTAGAGACAGAATGGGTGTGGTGAGGTAGTGAGATAGAGACAGAATGGGTGTGGTGAGGTAATGAGGTAGAGACAGAATGGGTGTGGTGAGGTAGTGAGGTAGAGACAGAATGGGTGTGGTGAGGTAGTGAGTTAGAGACAGAATGGATGTGGTGAAGTATGGGATGGAAACAGAATGGGTGTGGTGAGGTAGTGAGATAGAGACAATGGGTGTGGTGAGGTAATGAGGTAGAGACAGAATGGGTGTGGTGAGGTAATGAGGTAGAGACAGAATGGGTGTGGTGGAGTAGTGAGGTAGAGACAGAATGGGTGTGTTGAGGTAGAGACAGAATGGGTGTGGTGAGGTAGTGAGGTAGAGACAGAATGGGTGTGGTAATGAGGTAGAGACAGAATAGGTGTGGTGAGGTATTGGATAGAAACAGAATGGGTGTGGTGAGGTAGTGAGATAGAGACAATGGGTGTGGTGAGGTAGTGAGTTAGAGACCGAATGGGTGTGGTGAGGTAGTGAGGTAGAGACAGAATGGGTGTGGTGAGGTAGTGAGATAGAGACAGAATGGGTGTGGTGAGGTAGTGAGGTAGAGACAGAATGGGTGTGGTGAGGTAGTGAGATAGAGACAGAATGGGTGTGGTGAGGTAATGAGGTAGAGACAGAATGGGTGTGGTGAGGTAATGAGGTAGAGACAGAATGGGTGTGGTGAGGTAGTGAGTTAGAGACAGAATGGATGTGGTGAAGTATGGGATAGAAACAGAATGGGTGTGGTGAGGTAGTGAGATAGAGACAATGGGTGTGGTGAGGTAATGAGGTAGAGACAGAATGGGTGTGGTGAGGTAATGAGGTAGAGACAGAATGGGTGTGTTGAGGTAGAGACAGAATGGGTGTGGTGAGGTAGTGAGGTAGAGACAGAATGGGTGTGGTAATGAGGTAGAGACAGAATAGGTGTGGTGAGGTATTGGATAGAAACAGAATGGGTGTGGTGAGGTAGTGAGATAGAGACAATGGGTGTGGTGAGGTAGTGAGTTAGAGACAGAATGGGTGTGGTGAGGTAGTGAGGTAGAGACAGAATGGGTGTGGTGAGGTAATGAGGTAGAGACAGAATGGGTGTGGTGAGGTAGAGACAGAATGGGTGTGGTGAGGTAGTGAGATAGAGACAATGGGTGTGGTGAGGTAGTGAGGTAGAGACAGAATGGGTGTGGTGAGGTAGTGAGGTAGAGACAGAATGGGTGTGGTGAGGTAATGAGATAGAGACAGAATGGGTGTGGTGAGGTAGTGAGGTAGAGACAGAATGGGTTTGGTGAGGTAATGAAGCAGAAACAATGGGTGTGGTGAGGTAGAGACAGAATGGGTGTGGTGAGGTAGTGAGGTAGAGACAGAATGGGTGTGGTGAAGTATGGGATAGAAACAGAATGGGTGTGGTGAGGTAGTGAGATAGAGACAATGGGTGTGGTGAGGTAGTGAGGTAGAGACAGAATGGGTGTGGTGAGGTAGAGACAGAATGGGTGTGGTGAGGTAGTGAGATAGAGACAATGGGTGTGGTGAGGTAGTGAGGTAGAGACAGAATGGGTGTGGTGAGGTAATGAAGTAGAGACAGAATGGGTGTGGTGAGGTAATGAGGTAGAGACAGAATGGGTGTGGTGGAGTAGTGAGGTAGAGACAGAATGGGTGTGTTGAGGTAGAGACAGAATGGGTGTGGTGAGGTAGTGAGGTAGAGACAGAATGGGTGTGGTAATGAGGTAGAGACAGAATAGGTGTGGTGAGGTATCGGATAGAAACAGAATGGGTGTGGTGAGGTAGTGAGATAGAGACAATGGGTGTGGTGAGGTAGTGAGTTAGAGACAGAATGGGTGTGGTGAGGTATCGGATAGAAACAGAATGGGTGTGGTGAGGTAGTGAGATAGAGACAATGGGTGTGGTGAGGTAGTGAGTTAGAGACAGAATGGGTGTGGTGAGGTAGTGAGGTAGAGACAGAATGGGTGTGGTGAGGTAATGAGGTAGAGACAGAATGGGTGTGTTGAGGTAGAGACAGAATGGGTGTGGTGAGGTAGTGAGATAGAGACAATGGGTGTGGTGAGGTAGTGAGGTAGAGACAGAATGGGTGTGGTGAGGTAATGAGGTAGAGACAGAATGGGTGTGGTGAGGTAATGAGATAGAGACAGAATGGGTGTGGTGAGGTAGTGAGGTAGAGACAGAATGGGTTTGGTGAGGTAATGAAGCAGAAACAGAATGGGTGTGGTGAGGTAGAGACAGAATGGGTGTGGTGAGGTAGTGAGGTAGAGACAGAATGGGTGTGGTGAGGTAGAGACAGAATGGGTGTGGTGAGGTAGTGAGGTAGAGACAGAATGGGTGTGGTGAGGTAATGAGTTAGAGACAGAATGGGTGTGGTGAGGTAGTGAGTTAGAGACAGAATGGGTGTGGTGAGGTAGTGAGTTAGAGACAGAATGGGTGTGGTGAGGTAACGAAGTAGAGACAGAATGGGTGTGGTGAGGTCGTGAGGTAGAGACAGAATGGGTGTGGTGAGGTAGTGAGTTAGAGACAGAATGGGTGTGGTGAGGTAGTGAGATAGAGACAGAATGGGTGTGGTGAGGTAATGAAGCAGAAACAGAATGGGTGTGGTGAGGTAGTGAGGTAGAGACAGAATGGGTGTGTTGAGGTAGAGACAGAATGGGTGAGGTAATGGGGTAGAGACAGAATGGGTGTGGTGAGGTAATGAAGTAGAGACAGAATGGGTGTGGTGAGGTAGTGAGATAGAGACAGAATGGGTGTGGTGAGGTAATGAGGTAGAGACAGAATGGGTGTGGTGAGGTAATGAGGTAGAGACAGAATGGGGTAGAGACAGAATGGCTTTGGTGAGGTAATGAGGTAGAGACAGAATGGGTGTGGTGAGGTAGTGAGATAGAGACAGAATGGGTGTGGTGAGGTAGTGAGGTAGAGACAGAATGGGTGTGGTGAGGTAATGAGGTAGAAATAGAATGGGTGTGGACAGAACTTGAGGACAAAACACATGCCTTCTTTCTGACTGTTAACAGTGGATCTAAATAACTGATAGGTGCCCAGTACACACACACACACACATACACACACACACACACACTCATACTCACACACACACACACAGGCGTCAGTTTGTTTTGAAAAGTGCTGGGGACAACGATGGGTTTGATGTGTTCACAGCTTCTTTCAGTGGTGGGGACAAAATGGGCCATGACAAAAGGTTCTGGGGACATGTCCCCAGTGTCCCCAGCGTAAATGACGCCTATGCGCACACACACACACACACACACACACACACACACACACACACCCACACACACACACACACCCACACACACACACACACACACAGGAGACTGGAACCCGTAAAAGACAATTCAGGCGCTCTGTGACAGTATAGATTTTACTGGATGAAAATAGCCCTAAAATGAACTCCATGTGAAAATGTGGAGCACAGCAAATTTCTACACTAAAAAAGAATCAGCGCTCAGATATTCATAATCTAAAATGGAATGTTATAGTTATGGGGTGTCATATTCATAATCTAAAATGGAATGTTATAGTTATGGGGTGTCATATTCATAATCTAAAATGGAATGTTATAGTTATGGGGTGTCATATTCATAATCTAAAATGGAATGTTATAGTTATGGGGTGTCATATTCATAATCTAAAATGGAATGTTATAGTTATGGGGTGTCATAATGGTTTTGGAAAACAAACTGATGCCTTACAAGTGACCTTACCATTCAGTATAAACACTTAAATACATTCTATGTAAATACATAAATACATTCAATATAAATACATACAGACATTCAATACAGATGCATAAATACATTCAATGTAAATACATTTAATATAAATACATTCAACATAAATACATTCAATATAAATACATAAATATATTCAATAGAAATACAAAAATACTGTCAACATAAACACCACCACACATGACATTTTTTTCTATTTGAGAGACAGGTATGTATTTCCAGGTCCTAAAATCATTTTAGCGGATGACAGGCTGTGTGTGTGTGTGTGTGTGTTTCTCACACCCTCTCTCACGAGCTCTGGCGTCTGGTGTAATTCATGATTTGACCTGCAGGTGGCAGTGCCATTAGTCAGTCTACCAAGTTGAGAATATGCAGAATACTGTGAGTCAGAAATGAAACTTCAGTATGAGGACAAAACACACACCTTCTTTCTGACTGTTAACAGTGGATCTAAATAACTGACAGGTGCCCAGTACACACTCACACACACACACTCACACACACACACACACACACACACACACACACACACACACACAGACCACCTTTAAGCTTTGCCCTTCATACTGAGTCTCTCTCTGTCTGTTTTTGCTTTTTTCTCACTCTGTCGCTCACGTGAATGCACCCTCTTTCTCCTCAGCAGTAGCAACCAGCATGTTGTCATGGTAACCACAGGGACATACTGATTGTGTGTGTGTGTGTGTGTGTGTGTGTAAGAGAGAGCTGGTCTGGGGGAGAGAGAGAGACAGACAGATAGACAGAGAGAGAGAGAGAGAGAGAGAGAGAGAGAGTGAGAGAGAGGAAGGGGACAATGAGGGACACGGGCGCATGAAAGGTTGGGGTTCGGTATGGTCGCGTGCCCCCCCTCCCCATCCTGCACAGATCCCCTCACCTTTAACCCCTGTTTCAAATTCAGCACCCCCCCCCCCTCCCCGCACACAAATACACAACAAGCCTATTTTCCTTTTTCCATCCTTAACCGGCCCCTCCGCACACACACCTCGGCACCCCCAATACCTCATCTCTCTCTCTCTCTCTACCCCATTCCGCTCCATCCCTCTCTCTCGTGTCCAGGCAGCCCACGAGCGCGTGGCGGACATGGCGGCGTTCACCGATGGAAATGCGGGTAAACACCATTTTTCCTTGCGTTAAAAACAGAGTCAAATCAGATGGGATTTCTCATCCACTATGCAAACTGTCAACTTTTTCCTGTTCGTATTCTGTCGATTCACAGTTTCCTAATGCCTCCCCTCCCCTCCCCTCCCCTCCTCTCTGTGTGTACTTTCTCTTTCTCTGTCGGCTTTTTCTCTATATTTGTAATCAGTTAAATCCATTAATGTCTTGCTGCGGTGAAGATGACGGCTGCACTTTTGTCCCAGAGAGAGAGAGAGAGAGAAAGAGAGAGAGGGGGAGATTTTACATTGCCGCTTTTTTTTTTTCATTATTATTGATTAGAAAGAAATTAATTCACACTGGGCACCTCTCTCTCTCTCTCCCTCTCTCTCCCTCTCCCTCTCTCTCTATCTCTCCCTTTTTCTGTAGCTCTGGTTAGCTCTGGTGCGTGTGTGTCTGTGCGCGCGTATGCAGTTTGCTCTGCGTGTTGTAATGTGAGCGGGAATATTTGATTTTGGAGAATGTGGAAGCAGCAACCAGGGCAAGCTGAGTTTATGCATGCATGCAAGCAAGCAAGCAGACACGCGAGCGCTGTCCACTCTTATGTGGTTCTGAAAAGAGCTCGCGCCGTTTCTGTTTGAGGACTGATTTGGATTGTCCGTTTTAGACTCCCCCAATGATTTTGCGGTTGTTTTTTGCTTCGTTCCTCAGTTTTGATGCTGGTTGCTATTTACACACACATACACACACACACACACTGCCACCAGTTGGACTAATCGTTATCAATGCATTATCTTTTTTCAAGTATCGTAATTTTGTTTATAAATGATTTTAATAAAATGGTTTACCCGCTGTTTAGTGGTCTCTAGCTTGGAGGGTTAACGGACATGTAATGGAATACCAAGTGGTTAAATATTTGTTTTCGTTGGCTTATGAAATATTAATCTCATAATGTTTGGTTTAACAATCAGCCTTACTTTCATAAACGCTTTTGCTCTTGTGATATGTATGCGAATGCGTGTGAAATTAGGAGCCTTGTTGCGAAGAAGCTTTCTTTCTGTCTGTGAATGTGCGTGTGTGTGTGTGTGTGTGTGTGTGATTGTGTGTTCATACGGAGAGTGTAGGAAACAGTTAATGTATCTAATCCTGTTTTGGGATCCGTAATCGATCGGGTCGATTTTAGTTCGTCAGTGTATCTCCGGTAACGACATCATAATAACGCCCTAATGCCGCTTTAGCAGAGGGCCGCAAGGGTCCCGTCACCTCCGCCACGCCGGGCTGGTTTCCCCGCCGCCGAAGGGAAATCAATAGACAAACTCAGTTAATTATGAAAAAATCGATTAAAAGGAGGAGATCTGGCCTTTAAAAGACCGCGCGGCAAGACAGTCAGAGACACAGAGGGAGAGATAGAGAGCGGGTAGCGGCTTTTCCCTCTCCGCTATGCCAGGCCGAGGACTATCCGCGGCGCCGGATCTCTTCTTTTCTCCGCGCCTCTCTCTGTCTCCATACTTCTCTCTTTCGCCGTATCTCTCTCCATTTCACCTTACTCTCTCTCCTTCTCTTTCTGTCCATCCCGATTTTTTCTCCCCTCTGTTGCTTTGTTGGTACCGAATCAGTCCGCGGATGGTCTCCAGTCTTGCCGGACATTTAAAACAGCAATGTTAATTAAGATTATTAGACTGTCTGTCCTGTGTATATGTGTTTGTGTGTGTGTGCGTGTGTGTGTGTGTGAGTATGACGTGTGGGGGGGATTTCAATATTTTGCTGAGCAATGTTTAAGGGAATAATTAAGAAAGCCCTGCCTGAGAGAGCGATAGAGAGAGAATCTGAGAGAGCGATAGAGAGAGAATGAGTGAAAGAGTGGAAGAATGAGAGAGAGAGAGAGAGAGAGAGAGAGAGAGAGAGAGAAATCCTAAGTCTGTAAGTTTTGTTTAATTGGCGTAACGTCCACTAAATCTTTGATCAATCGCACGCCATTTTGGAAGCGGGCCCGTGTGTCCCCTCCAGCTCATGGTCGTGTGTAACAGTCAGGGTGTGTATGTGTCTGGAGACACACCATTAAAGGGCCGGGAGGAATTCCCTCCCGAAGCGTTAGAGCACTTAAAGTGTTGTCGCAAACGTCACGTCGTATAAATAATTAATAACAATAATAATAATAATAATAATAATGATTAAATAAAAACATAAACGCGTGTCCTCGTGTAACTTGAGAGCCAGTGACTCACTTTTAAATGACACAGTGGTGGGGTGAGGTGTGGTTTGCATGTCAGCTATTACTGTGCCGTCAAACGCGGATTTTACGTTTGGCTTTGTGATTATTTGTTTAACAGGCCATGAGTATGTGTTCACTGAACACGTGCGTTTAATCTGCAACACAGGATTGTTTAACTGTAATCTGTCAGTCCGGCTGACGGCCATTTAGGCCTGGTCTGCATGAGAGAATGCCATGACCTCGTGGCTCCAGTCCTGTGGTTTCACTGGGACGTGCAAGAAGAACCACGCACGCGGTAAAGCACTGAGAAATCATTTCTATTTTTAGCGTCATATAGTGAAATACTTAACTAGCGAATTAACCACAGCAACAACGACGACGACAGCAATAATAATAATACTACTAATAATAATGATAATAATAAGGAAGAGAAGAGGAAGAAAAAGAAGAAGAAGAAGAAGAAGAAGAAGAAGTGGAATTGCCTTTTCTACATTCTCAGAGTGACCGCAGACTTCACTTTTTTTTAAGACATAGTGCGTCTTTGAAAAGTAACATTTCAACATTTCATATTTAACATGACTTTGTTCGAGTTGAAGTAACATTTCAACATTTCATATTTAACATGACTTTGTTCGTGGTAAACTAACATTTCAACAATTCATATTTAACATTTTATTCGTGGTAAACTAACATTTCAACATTTCATATTTAACATGAGTTTATATGTGGTAAACTAACAGTTCAATGTGTCATGTTTAACATGAGTGGGCGGACCTACCAGTGTAAGACGAAAGAAAATAAAATGCGAACACTGGACTGTGTTAAATAGGCGCCGTGCAATTTTATTCACATATCGGTTTTATTTCATACATGACTCGAGACCAAAGTCCCAACGTCCGTTCAGTCCACAGCGCGTCATTTGAATTTCACAGGAATTTTAGAAATGGCTCGCACTTACGGACGTTTTCAGGAATGTTTTCCTAGACTGGAAAACAATACAGGTTAATGCATTTAAAAACATGCAGCTCTGTACTTTCTATTTATCTTATAAACGACATGCTCAGTTTCGTGTAACTGCGTCATGCATATTCTTAAGGTCCTATATATTAACTATGCAAATATTTTTAAATGCAAATTCTCAAGATTTTTTTTTTTTATGAGTAAGCTATTTTCACTAAACGAGACCGCAAAAGTTAGACGGTATTTTATGCTGATATAAGGATTCCGACAAGAGTTATATATTCGCATAATTCTCTCATTTCCCTGCACATGGTCACGATGAATGTGAAGTCAATTTTTAATTGAGATCTGATCTTTTTTCAATTTTCGATATTCAGCGCCCGATGTTTAGTCGCGCGGTCCAGACAAACCGGCTTGTTCGTTATTCATATCGATGTAAATTCAGACGCATCAGTTGTCATACCTGAATTGAAGTGACCACATGAAACATTTGATTAACTCTAGTGCAAGGAGCTTTCTAGCTCGTCCGCAGTCTGCGTTTCTGTCCAGTCAGATGGAACCGTCAGGATGTCCCAGTTCTTTAATCTTAAAGACCTCAAACAGTGAACGCGTGATAGGCTATTTCTAGAAATTTCACAGATGATTATTTTGAACTTCGCTTCATGTTTACCCTCTTTTCTCCGACAGAAGTGAGGACAGGCGAACTGGTCTCTCGTTCCAGATATCGCAGAAAAAAGAGGAGTGATGTTTTGAAATGTGAAATTTTATAGGGTGGTGATGTTTTTTTGTTTGTTTGTTTTTTTTTAAAATTAACTGGGTTATAGGTGACTGCAGGTAGTAGCTTCGTGTGATGAACTCATAAGGAGAATAAGCAGTTTATAGCCACGAGCTGAATGCTGAGCCGTTTCCCCCGTTAGTCCAACGCCAGATCTTTCAGACCAAGACAAAGTCTTTCAGTTTTAACTCTTGTTTTGTCTCAGTAATTCGGTGTTGTTATCAGTGGCCTACTGCACGACAATTAACCACTCCAATCATCGCTGCATCTCATTCCCGACCTGAGAAATAAAACAAACCGAATCCCAGAATAGTCTTCTGTACAGAATCATTTTTATGTATTCATGTATTTATTACATCTTTTGGTTTGGGTGCGGAGTTGTTATATTCTGTAGACAGGAACTTGTAAATATTGTAATAAATTTGTTTTCTGACTTGTGCTATAATGTGTGCCATTCTGCCATGTTAACACTGGCTGCATGTCGTTCTTCAGTGAAATAATATGGACGCTCGCGCACCTGAATACCATGAAACAGCTGAAGCC
>NC_044503.1:43083013-43090513 GCF_902362185.1 Chanos chanos
GAACTAACGATAACAGAGTGAGAGTAATGTCACAGTACAGCGCAAGAACACACGATAACAGAGTGAGAGTAATGTTACAGTACAGCGTAAGAACAGACGATAACAGAATGAGAGTAATGTTACAGTGCAGCCTAAGAACACACGATAACAGAATGAGAGTAATGTTACAGTGCAGCGCAAGAACACATGATAACAGAGTGAGAGTAGTGTTACAGTGCAGCCTAAGAACACACGATAACAGGGTCAGAGTAATATTACAGTGCAGCGTAAGAACACACGATAACAGAGTGAGAGTAATGTTACAGTACAGCGTAAGAACAGACGATAACAGAGTGAGAGTAATGTTACAGTTCAGCATAAGAACTAACGATGACAGAGTGAGAGTAATGTTACGAACACACGATAACAGAATGAGAGTAATGTTACAGTACAGCATAGGAACAGACGACAACAGATTGAGAGTAATGTTACAGTGCAGCGTAAGAACACACGATAACAGAGTGAGAGTAATGTTACAGTGCAGCATAAGAACTAACGATAACAGAGTGAGAGTAATGTTACAGTACAGCATAAGAACACACGATAACAGAGTGAGAGTAATGTTACAGTACAGCGTAAGAACGGACGATAACAGAGTGAGAGTAATGTTACAGTGCAGCCTAAGAACACACGATAACAGGGTCAGAGTAATATTACAGTGCAGCGTAAGAACACACGATAACAGAGTGAGAGTAATGTTTACAGTGCAGCGTAAGAACAAATGATAACAGGGTCAGAGTGATGTTACAGTGCAGCGTAAGAACATACAATAACAGAGTCAGAGTAATGTTACAGTACAGCATAAGAACTAACGATAACAGAATGAGAGTAATGTTACAGTGCAGCGTAAGAACAAACGATAACAGAGTGAGAGTAATGTTACGAACAGACGATAACAGAGTGAGAGTAATGTTACAGTGCAGCGTAAGAACAGACGATAACAGATTGAGAGTAATGTTACAGTACAGTGTAAGAACAGACGATAACAGAGTGAGAGTAATGTTACAGTACAGCATAAGAACTAATGATAACAGAGTGAGAGTAATGTTACAGTGCAGCGTAAGAACGGACGATAACAGAGTGAGAGTAATGTTACAGTACAGTGTAAGAACAGACGATAACAGAGTGAGAGTAATGTTACAGTACAGCATAAGAACTAACGATAACAGAGTGAGAGTAATGTTACAGTGCAGTGTAAGAACTAACGATAACAGAGTGAGAGTAATGTTACGAACACACGATAACAGAATGAGAGTAATGTTACAGTGCAGCGTAGGAACAGACGACAACAGATTGAGAGTAATGTTACAGTACAGCCTAAGAACACACGATAACAGGCTGAGAGTAATGTTACAGTGCAGCGTAAGAACTAACGATAACAGAGTGAGAGTAATGTTACGAACACACGATAACAGAATGAGAGTAATGTTACAGTGCAGCGTAGGAACAGACGACAACAGATTGAGAGTAATGTTACAGTGCAGCGTAAGAACACACGATAACAGATTGAGAGTAATGTTTACAGTGCAGCGTAAGAACAAACGATAACAGAGTGAGAGTAATGTTACAGTTCAGCATAAGAACTAACGATAACAGAGTGAGAGTAATGTTACGAACAGACGATAACAGAGTGAGAGTAATGTTACAGTACAGCGTAAGAACAGACGGTAACAGAGTGAGAGTAATGTTACAGTGCAGTGAAAGAACAGACGATAACAGAGTCAGAGTAATGTTACAGTGCAGCGTAAGAACTAATGATAACAGAGTGAGAGTAATGTTACAGTGCAGTGTAAGAACAGACGATAACAGAGTGAGAGTAATGTTACAGTACAGCGCAAGAACAGACGATAACAGAGTGAGAGTAATGTTACAGTGCAGCGTAAGAACGGACCATAGTAGCGTTACAGTAATGTTACAGTACAATAGAGCAGATGAGCAGTGGAACAGGAAAAGAACAGAGTAGAATTTCAAAAGAGTTATTATAGAGCAAGAGTAACAAAGTAGTTATGAACAAGTAAAAAAATAGTACAATTACAGCACAGTTCCAGCAGAGTTACAGAAGAGAAACTCTCGAACAGAATGCAGTCACAAATCAATTACAGCAGATGTTGAGTAGAATCGAACTGCACCATAATTACAACAGAACAGACTTGCAGTAGAGTTACATAAGGAGACCAGCAACAACAGAGTTTCAGTAGAATAGAATTGTAGCACTGTTACAAAGGAAGAGAGTTACAGTAGAATAGAATTGTAGCGCTGTTACTGTGGGATAGAGTTACAGTAGAGTTATAGTAAAGTAGGACTTTGGCACTGTAACAGTGGAAAAGAGTTACAGTAGAACAGAATTGTGGGACTGTTACAGTGGAACAGAGTTACAGTAGAGTTATAGTAGAATATAACTGTAGCACTGTTACAATGGAATAGAGTTATAGTAGAATAGAACTGTAACGTTGTTGTATAACTGTAGCACTTTTACAGTGGAATAGAGTTACAGTAGAATGTAATTGTAGCACTGTTACAGTGGAATAGAGTTACAGTAGAGTTGCAGTGGAATACAACTGTAGCACTGTTACAGTGGAATAGAATTACAGTAGAGTTAGAGTAGAATATAACTGTAGCACTGTTACAGTGGAATAGAGTTAGAGTAGAATATAACTGTAGCACTGTTACAGTGGAATAGAGTTACAGTAGAGTTGTAGTGGAATATAACCGTAACACTGTTACAGTGGAATAGAGTAACAATAGAATATAACCGTAGCACTGTTACAGTGGAATAGAGTTACAGTAGAGTTGCAGTAGAATATAACTGTAGCACTGTTACAGTGGAATAAAGTTACAGTAGAGTTGTAGTAGAATATAACCATAGCACTGTTACAGTGGAATAGAGTTAGAGTAGATTTTTACCGTAGCACTGTTACAGTGGAATAGAGTTACAGTAGAGTTGCAGTAGAGTAGTGTTCAGTTGCAGTAGGAGTACAGCTGAGGTAAAGGTAAAGTTGATGTGCAGTAGCACAGAATACGGTGCCAGAGTCGTGGAGCAGACATATTACAGTGCCATCAGACTAGAGTTACAATACAGTAGAGTTACAACAGAATACAATAGAAATGTAGTGTAAAATGTGTTCAGTGAACACTGTACACATATTTCACATTTAAACAGAATGTGGAGTGCATTTCATCCACCTGCACTATCATATTAAAGGAACATTTCAGTACCATTTAGAAATAAATAAATAAATAAATATATCACTTGCTATTAGCTGAAGTCATTGTTAGATGGAACCAAAGATTAATTTTTTACTGTGGATGACATTTGTTCTCTGCACTCTGGGGCTTTGGAGGATAAGTTTGAGTAAAATCATGTAAAATGATGGACAGAATGATCTGATATTCGTTTTCTGTGACTCTCGACCTGACATTACCCTTTTCTCCAGACACACCCAGTAACCCCAGTATGCCCAGTAACTCCTGTGCATCCAGTAATCCCAGCATGCCCAGTGACCCCAGTGCATCCAGTAATCCCAGCATGCCCAGTGACCCCAGTGCATCCAGTAATCCCAGTAAGGGTTGTTTGCTCATTGCCGTGTTGGTGAAATTAGCCAGAGATGTACTGATTTAAGAGAGAGAAAGATGAAGACCTTAAAGATTTTCCAACATCACAGTTTTTCCACCATAGTGAATTCAGAGGGCCTTGTGGCTCTTAAAAAACATTTATTTCTGTCTTTGGGAATAAGATACAAGACCAGGCGCACAGAGAAAATCAGATTAAAGAGCAAGTTTTAAACATTATTGTTCAAAGCTCATTACACGCCGGATAAGAAGCCCATCAGGCTCAAACACTATGTCTGCCTCTCTGTGTTACCTGGGGATTTCAGAGAAAAGGTTTGGATAGAGGGATGAGGGAAAGAGGAGTGGAGTTTGTGATCTTAGTCTCCAACGCCATCTTATTTTCCTTTCCCTCCATCTCTCTCTCTCTCTCTCTCTCTCTCTCTCTCTCTCTCTGTCCCTTTCTCTCAGTCCTGCACAACCACTATATTCTACAAGAAATAATTGCTTTTGTCTGAAAGGAGTGCGCGAGGGAGGGGCCATGTGCCCCGCTACCTCTCTCTCTCTCTCTCTCTCTCTCCCTGCGTCAGGGGGTATACGAGGGACAACTGGTCGCTTCTTTGCCCCTCTTTTTTCCTTTTCTCCTTTTTTTTTCACCGGTTCTCTCCTCTCGGTGGACCTGCAGATGTCATCTGTCAAAGCACCACAGAAAAGGAAAGTGCGAGAAAGGGGCAATCAAGCCGCGTGCCGCAATGGTTTGCCGCTTTTCCCTTACGTGGCGCGCGAGAGCACACGGGAATTTAATTTTCCGTACAAAGTCACAAATTAGTGTGTACGCCTGCTGAAATTATATGAATATAAAAGTAATATTGGTATGTATTCTACGACTGGTAACAGAAAACTATATTAGTTAATAAACGTCCTAAAAAAGGTCAGTGGTAAGAAAGCCAGTAACGGTTACTCTGGAGGTAAGGCCTAACACAAAAGCAGCGCTCAGCACGAGAAGCAGCGATCCGGACAAATCGATTCACCCGTATCGACTGCGAATGTTTAGTGTATAGATTTTTCTATTTAAAAAATCCATATGGACAATAATGTCGTGTGTAAGTGTGTAAGTAAGCAGCGCACCGCTGTAATTGACAGCGTGTAATATATTGTAGATGGGAGACTGAGACCTTGAGAATGTGTGTGTGTGTGCGTGTGTGTGTGTGTGTGTGTGTGTGTGTGTGAACGAGGAGAGAGAGAAAGAGAGAGGGAAACAGAGAGAGAGAGAGAGAGAGAGAGATGGCGAGACAAATCACGTCTAAAAAGAGAAAGAGTCGTTCTTTTAAATGTTTGATTTTTTTTTTACTTTGTAGATAAGTCGAATCGTTTGTTCCTGTCTTGCCATTTCATGTAAAATATAAACATTTCCGAAGAAAGTCTGTGAATACTGAACAGGCTATAGCAAGATTTTTATGGACTGATGACCGAATCAGACGCGTAAGGGAGAGGAGATGTGACTTCCCCGTGCGATGTGACTCACATTGTTAGGAGCAGCGGAGCCGGGAGGAGGTGATTAGTGAAACAGCCAAAGCTCGGCCTCCTGTGTTCATATTCTATCCAGCGGTAAAACATTTAATACTGACAGCCTCTGTTTAAACCAAACCGTCACTACCAGCGGAATCCTAATCCAGTGTATCCTCTTTTTTATGCAAGAGTCAAATTCTAAACAGGTGACAGATTAATCTTTACCTCTGTGTCTTATACAAACAAAACTCAAAATGGGGTTACCTTTTAGATGAATAGTGTAATTCAATTCTTACATAAATGCAACGTTTCAGGCAACGTCCCAAACATTTAAAACTGCAGCTGATCGATTGTGTCCGTAGAATGAATCATTGTTTTGTTTTTTTCCTCCACGCCTCTCACGCGAGCCTGTTTGAGAGCGTTCAATTCGAACGATTTCACAAAAATCGTGTCATCATTAGTGGTGTACTGTAGGAGAAATCATAAAATCAATGTGGGATATATTTTCAGTCGGGGGGGAGGAAGGGTGAAGGGGGGTGGGGTGGGGGGTGGTGGGTGGTAATCTGTGTGAGTTGTAGCGGGTGCTCCTCCTCGCGCCTCAATGTTGCGGTCAGCGTGGTGGCAGCAGAGCGCGCTAGCGTACTGGGCGAGCGGGGGAAAGCGCGAGAGAGAGAGTCTGGCCGGATGAACTGTTTGGGGTACCCGAGAAACCAGAAAAGAGAAATCCGGGAGCAAATTCAGACACAGAACAAGCAAAGACAACACAAACACACACACAGACGGACGGATGGACAGATCGGCAAGTGAAAACCAGCGACGTGACGGCTTCTCCGTTCTGTTATTTTAGTCCGTGTATTTATTTATTTACCCTAGCCTATTTATTTATTTATTTATCTATTGATTTTGATTGCGTTTTAATTAGTGAGAGAGAGAGAGAGAGAGAGAGCGAGAGAGCGGGAGGGGCAAAGGACACACGAGCACGTTGAGATGTGGTGTTTGTTTTAATTTATTTTCTTAATTATACCCGAAAACAGCGTATTTTCTATGATGTAAATATACAGTTGGCGGCCCTTAATTCGTGTTTGTGAGAAGTGTTTCGCCTGAATGCGCGCACGAGTTAGACAGAGCGCTCGTGATAACAGCTAGGAAACAAACCAAATATGAAAATCCAAAAATGTATCTTGATAAGTGGTAGAGCAGTACCCGTGAGCCTTTATTAATGATTGTATAAAAGTCTTAAGTCTGTTTATCGTAGCAAATTTAGTTGTGCTGGAGTTGATTTTTGTATCGAAAAGCCAAAGCGGTAAACCGGAGCCGGAGACGGTGATCAGAGGCCGGTGTCTGTGTAGGGTGGCCACGGGCTGTGGGGCGTTTCGGTACGGTAGCATTAGCCTGTAGTGCTCGCTCAGTCAAATCAGGAGAAGACTAAATCCGTTTTACCGGAGGAGAACGGCAGCTAGCGTGTTCTTTTATCCCGCGAGTCAAGGAAGCAGCTAATAATAATAGTAATAATAATAATAATAATAATAATAATGTTCTTATTGTCCAGCTCTCTCCGTCTGTGTGTGTGTGTCCGTGTTATGGAATAGAATGTGTCCCGAGCGTTAGCTCGTGAATGTCGGACTATTCTATGCATTTTTACTCCAAAAACCAAAGCCAGAGACCAAAGTAAGACTGCCAAAGCACGAGCACGGGAGGGTGTAGCACAAATGCATCCGTTAAACCGAGTTACCGCTGTGAGCCCTCTTCAGTTTTCCAGACCAAAAATATTCTAAACTCGTTCTACCTGAGCACCAGCCGCTGGAGAAACAGCTGAGCAGCAGCATAGCAACGGACGCTCTCCAGACGCCACTGTAAAGACACAGAGGACAATAACAACAAACAAAACAAAACGCAAACAAAAGCAGAAGATCGGGGATCATGTTTGTTCCTCTGCCAGTGCCGTTCGTCTTTCCGAGAACAGCCTCCGACCTGCAGGCCTGGCGACTCAAGTCCCCGCTGGCGCTGCGCTCCCATCCCGGTAAGCTCCCCTTCTCTCGAGCCGAGTTTTCAAGCTGCACGCAGTCCGCTGAAATTCAGTACCGTCTCCTCTCCGCACCCTGCCCAACGAATGGCCTCTTCCAGCTGAGGCGTGTGAGGTCGTTTCATGGGGAAGAGGAGTGAAATCCTCCCGTACTAGAGACAAATACCACGGTCCGGTGCTCCAGGCAACAGACTTCATTATCCCAAAGACCAAATGATGCTCTGAAGTATTTGTAAGATTAAGTCTGAGCCCACCTTAGAAATTTAAAAAGGCAAATCCATATTTAGATTTTGTATTAAGTTTGCGTGTAAAAGTCAGGCTACGCTCCATAATTCTCTCCCGTTTTCTTTCTTTGCCCCTCTCTCTCTCTTTCTCCTGTCGAT
>NC_044503.1:43095513-43100513 GCF_902362185.1 Chanos chanos
AATGAACTCTCAGCTAGTGTTAAATGAACTCTCAGCTAGTGTCAAATGAACTCTCAGTTAGTCAAATGAACTCTCAGCTAGTGTCAAATGAACTCTCAGCTAGTGTTAAATGAACTCTCAGCTAGTGTTAAATGAACTCTCAGCTAGTGTCAAATGAACTCTCAGCTAGTGTCAAATGAACTCTCAGCTAGTGTTAAATGAACTCTCAGCTAGTGTCAAATGAACTCTCAGCTAATGTCAAATGAACTCTCAGTTAGTCAAATGAACTCTCAGCTAGTGTCAAATGAACTCTCAGCTAGTGTCAAATGAACTCTCAGCTAGTGTTAAATGAACTCTCAGCTAGTGTCAAATGAACTCTCAGTTAGTGTCAAATGAACTCTCAGCTAGTGTCAAATGAACTCTCAGTTAGTCAAATGAACTCTCAGTTAGTGTCAAATGAACTCTCAGCTAGTGTTAAATGAACTCTCAGCTAGTGTCAAATGAACTCTCAGTTAGTGTCAAATGAACTCTCAGTTAGTCAAATGAACTCTCAGCTAGTGTCAAATGAACTCTCAGCTAGTGTCAAATGAACTCTCAGTTAGTGTCAAATGAACTCTCAGCTAGTGTCAAATGAACTCTCAGTTAGTGTCAAATGAACTCTCAGCTAGTGTGAAAGTAACTTACAAAATAAAAAGTGTGCATTGCATTAGTGCTTTCAGCATTTGCATCATGCACCAACACTGACACTGACACAAGTGAACTGATGGAGAGTGACTGTGTACTCTTCCCTGTGATAGGCTAAATGTTTAATATGGTAAATGAGGTTAGTGGTGAGGTTTAATATGGTAAATGAGGTTAGTGGTGATGTGTAATATGGTAAATGAGGTTAGTGGTGAGGTTTAATATGGTAAATGAGGTTAGTGGTGAGGTTTAATATGGTAAATGAGGTTAGTGGTGATGTGTAATATGGTAAATGAGGTTAGTGGTGATGTGTAATATGGTAAATGAGGTTTAATATGGTAAATGATGGTTAGTGGTGATGTGTAATATGGTAAATGAGGTTAGTGGTGATGTGTAATATGGTAAATGAGGTTAGTGGTGATGTGTAATGTGGTAAATGAGGTTTAATATGGTAAATGATGGTTAGTGGTGATGTGTAATATGGTAAATGAGGTTAGTGGTGAGGTTTAATATGGTAAATGAGGTTAGTGGTGATGTGTAATATGGTAAATGAGGTTTAATATGGTAAATGAGGTTAGTGGTGATGTGTAATATGATAAATGAGGTTAGTGGTGATGTGTAATATGGTAAATGAGGTTAGTGGTGATGTGTAATATGGTAAATGAGGTTTAATATGGTAAATGATGGTTAGTGGTGATGTGTAATATGGTAAATGAGGTTAGTGGTGAGGTTTAATATGGTAAATGAGGTTAGTGGTGATGTGTAATATGGTAAATGAGGTTTAATATGGTAAATGAGGTTAGTGGTGATGTGTAATATGGTAAATGAGGTTAGTGGTGATGTGTAATATGGTAAATGAGGTTAGTGGTGATGTGTAATATGGTAAATGAGGTTTAATATGGTAAATGATGGTTAGTGGTGATGTGTAATATGGTAAATGAGGTTAGTGGTGAGGTTTAATATGGTAAATGAGGTTAGTGGTGATGTGTAATATGGTAAATGAGGTTAGTGGTGATGTTTAATATGGTAAATGAGGTTAGTGGTGAGGTTTAATATGGTAAATGAGGTTAGTGGTGATGTGTAATATGGTAAATGAGGTTAGTGGTGATGTGTAATATGGTAAATGAGGTTAGTGGTGATGTGTAATGTGGTAAATGAGGTTAGTGGTGAGGTTTAATATGGTAAATGAGGTTAGTGGTGATGTGTAATATGGTAAATGAGGTTAGTGGTGATGTGTAATGTGGTAAATGAGGTTAGTGGTGAGGTTTAATATGGTAAATGAGGTTAGTGGTGAGGTTTAATATGGTAAATGAGGTTAGTGGTGATGTGTAATATGGTAAATGAGGTTAGTGGTGATGTGTAATATGGTAAATGAGGTTTAATATGGTAAATGAGGTTAGTGGTGATGTGTAATATGGTAAATGAGGTTAGTGGTGATGTGTAATATGGTAAATGAGGTTAGTGGTGATGTGTAATGTGGTAAATGAGGTTTAATATGGTAAATGATGGTTAGTGGTGATGTGTAATATGGTAAATGAGGTTAGTGGTGAGGTTTAATATGGTAAATGAGGTTAGTGGTGATGTGTAATATGGTAAATGAGGTTTAATATGGTAAATGAGGTTAGTGGTGATGTGTAATATGGTAAATGAGGTTAGTGGTGATGTGTAATATGGTAAATGAGGTTAGTGGTGATGTGTAATATGGTAAATGAGGTTTAATATGGTAAATGATGGTTAGTGGTGATGTGTAATATGGTAAATGAGGTTAGTGGTGAGGTTTAATATGGTAAATGAGGTTAGTGGTGATGTGTAATATGGTAAATGAGGTTAGTGGTGGTGATGTGTAATATGGTAAATGATGGTTAGTGGTGATGTGTAATATGGTAAATGAGGTTAGTGGTGATGTTTAATATGGTAAATGAGGTTAGTGGTGAGGTTTAATATGGTAAATGAGGTTAGTGGTGAGGTTTAATATGGTAAATGAGGTTAGTGGTGATGTGTAATATGGTAAATGAGGTTAGTGGTGATGTGTAATATGGTAAATGAGGTTTAATATGGTAAATGATGTTAGTGGTGATGTGTAATGTGGTAAATGAGGTTTAATATGGTAAATGAGGTTAGTGGTGATGTGTAATATGGTAAATGAGGTTAGTGGTGATGTGTAATATGGTAAATGAGGTTTAATATGGTAAATGAGGTTAGTGGTGATGTGTAATATGGTAAATGAGGTTTAATATGGTAAATGCGGTTAGTGGTGATGTGTAATATGGTAAATGAGGTTAGTGGTGATGTGTAATATGGTAAATGAGGTTAGTGGTGATGTGTAATGTGGTAAATGAGGTTTAATATGGTAAATGATGGTTAGTGGTGATGTGTAATATGGTAAATGAGGTTAGTGGTGAGGTTTAATATGGTAAATGAGGTTAGTGGTGATGTGTAATATGGTAAATGAGGTTTAATATGGTAAATGAGGTTAGTGGTGATGTGTAATATGGTAAATGAGGTTAGTGGTGAGGTTTAATATGGTAAATGAGGTTAGTGGTGATGTGTAATATGGTAAATGAGGTTTAATATGGTAAATGAGGTTAGTGGTGATGTGTAATATGGTAAATGAGGTTAGTGGTGATGTGTAATATGGTAAATGAGGTTTAATATGGTAAATGATGGTTAGTGGTGATGTGTAATATGGTAAATGAGGTTAGTGGTGAGGTTTAATATGGTAAATGAGGTTAGTGGTGATGTGTAATATGGTAAATGAGGTTAGTGGTGATGTTTAATATGGTAAATGAGGTTAGTGGTGATGTGTAATGTGGTAAATGAGGTTAGTGGTGAGGTTTAATATGGTAAATGAGGTTAGTGGTGATGTGTAATATGGTAAATGAGGTTAGTGGTGATGTGTAATATGGTAAATGAGGTTAGTGGTGAGGGTTAATGTGGTAAATGAGGTTAGTGGTGATGTTTAATATAGTAAATGAGGTTAGTGGTGATGTGTAATATGGTAAATGAGGTTTAATATGGTAAATGATGGTTAGTGGTGATGTGTAATATGGTAAATGAGGTTAGTGGTGAGGTTTAATATGGTAAATGAGGTTAGTGGTGATGTTTAATATGGTAAATGAGGTTAGTGGTGATGTGTAATGTGGTAAATGAGGTTAGTGGTGAGGTTTAATATGGTAAATGAGGTTAGTGGTGATGTGTAATATGGTAAATGAGGTTAGTGGTGATGTGTAATATGGTAAATGAGGTTAGTGGTGAGGGTTAATGTGGTAAATGAGGTTAGTGGTGATGTTTAATATAGTAAATGAGGTTAGTGGTGATGTGTAATATGGTAAATGATGGTTAGTGGTGATGTGTAATATGGTAAATGAGGTTAGTGGTGAGGTTTAATATAGTAAATGAGGTTAGTGGTGATGTGTACTATGGTAAATTATGGTTAGTGGTGATGTGTAATATGGTAAATGAGGTTAGTGGTGATGTGTAATATGGTAAATGAGGTTAGTGGTGAGGTTTAATATGGTAAATGAGGTTAGTGGTGATGTGTAATATGGTAAATGAGGTTAGTGGTGATGTGTAATATGGTAAATGAGGTTTAATATGGTAAATGAGGTTAGTGGTGATGTGTAATATGGTAAATGAGGTTAGTGGTAATGTGTGATGTGGTAAATGAGGTTAGTGGTGATGTGTAATATGGTAAATGAGGTTAGTGGTGAGGTTTAATATGGTAAATGAGGTTAGTGGTCAGGTTTAATATGGTAAATGAGGTTAGTGGTGATGTGTAATATGGTAAATGAGGTTAGTGGTGATGTGTAATATGGTAAATGAGGTTAGTGGTGAGGTTTAATATGGTAAATGAGGTTTAATATGGTAAATAAGGTTATTGGTGATGTTTAATATAGTAAATGAGTTTAGTGGTGATGTGTAATGTGGTAAATGAGGTTAGTGGTGATGTGTAATATGGTAAATGAGGTTAGTGGTGATGTGTAATATGGTAAATGAGGTTAGTGGTCATGTGTAATATGGTAAATGATGGTTATTGGTGATGTGTAATATGGTAAATGAGGTTAGTGGTGATGTGTAATATGGTAAATGAGGTTAGTGGTGATGTGTAATACAGTAAATGAGGTTAGTGGTGATGTGTAATATTGGTAAATAAGGTTAGTGGTGATGTGTAATATGGTAAATGAGGTTAGTGGTGATGTGTAATATGGTAAATGATGTCCAATATGGTAAATGAGGTTAGTGGTGATGTGTAATATGGTAAATGAGGTTTAATATGGTAAATGAGGTTAGTGGTGATGTGTAATATGGTAAATGAGGTTAGCGGTCATGTGTAATGTGGT